>NW_027195074.1:57500-115000 GCF_038502225.1 Cherax quadricarinatus
GTAAGTGGAATAGTTTGGGAAGCGATGTAGTGGAGGCAGGATCCATACATAGCTTTAAGCAGAGGTATGATAAAGCTCACGGGTCAGGGAGAGTGACCTAGTAGCGATCAGTGAAGAGGCGGGGCCAGGAGCTCGGACTCGACCCCCGCAACCTCAACTAGGTGAGTACAACTAGGTGAGTACACACACACACACACACACACACACACACACACACACACACACACACACACACACACACACACACACATTGCCCTCTGGGGACGACAGGAAACCCACCAATATGCTATGAACCTGTTCCAACAAGTCCCAACAAGTCCCAACAAGGCTGAGCGAGTTTAGACATGTTTAAGCGGGTCCCCACCGGCGTCTATACTCAATCTGGTGGAAGGCCTCAACTTGGACGACTTTTCTTTGCTTCCATGTGAATGACATTCTCTTCGCTGCTTCACTGGGGGGGGGCGGGAATCCCTCTTTTTAACTTCATAAAAAAAATGTTTTTTTAAATTTATTCACGAAATTGTTGTAGAAAACGGGAGGTAGGTCAGCCTGTTTGATGAAACGGGAAGGTCAGCCTGTTTGATGAAACGGGAAGGTCAGCCAGTTTGATAAAACGGGAAGGTCAGCCTGTTTGATGAAACGGGAAGGTCAGCCAGTTTGATAAAACGGGAAGGTCAGCCTGTTTGATGAAACGGGAAGGTCAGCCTGTTTGATGAAACGGGAAGGTCAGCCTGTTTGATGAAACGGGAAGGTCAGCCAGTTTGATAAAACGGGAAGGTCAGCCAGTTTGATAAAACGGGAAGGTCAGCCTGTTTGATGAAACGGGAAGGTCAGCCAGTTTGATAAAACGGGAAGGTCAGCCTGTTTGATGAAACGGGAAGGTCAGCCTGTTTGATGAAACGGGAAGGTCAGCCTGTTTGATGAAACGGGAAGGTCAGCCTGTTTGATGAAACGGGAAGGTCAGCCTGTTTGATGAAACGGGAAGGTCAGCCAGTTTGATAAAACGGGAAGGTCAGCCTGTTTGATGAAACGGGAAGGCCAGCCTGTTTGATGAAACGGGAAGGCCAGCAGGTTTGATGAAACGGGAAGGTCAGCCTGTTTGATTCCAACGAGAAGGTCAGCCTGTTTGATGAAACGGGAAGGTCGGCAGGTTTGATGCAACGGGAAGGTCAGCCTTTTTGATGAAACGGGAAGGTCGGCCTGTTTGATGCAACGGGAAGGTCAGCCTGTTTGATTCCAACGGGAAGGTCGGGCTGTTTGATGCAACTGGAAGGTCGGCCTGTTTGATGCAACGGGAAGGTCGGCCTGTTTGATGCAACGGGAAGGTCGGCCTGTTTGATGCAACGGGAAGGTCGGCAGGTTTGATGCAACGGGAAGTTCGGCAGGTTTGATGCAACGGGAAGGTCGGCCTGTTTGATGCAACGGGAAGGTCGGCAGGTTTGATGCAACGGGAAGTTCGGCAGGTTTGATGCAACGGGAAGTTCGGCAGGTTTGATGCAACGGGAAGGTCGGCAGGTTTGATGCAACGGGAAGGTCGGCCTGTTTGATGCAACGGGAAGGTCGGCAGGTTTGATGCAACGGGAAGGTCGGTAGGTTTGATGCAACGGGAAGGTCGGCAGGTTTGATGCAACGGGAAAGTCGGCAGGTTTGATGCAACGGGAAGGTCGGCCTGTTTGATGCAACGGGAAGGTCGGCAGGTTTGATGCAACGGGAAGATCGGCAGGTCTGATGCAACGGGAAGGTCGGCAGGTTTGATGCAACGGGAAGGTCGGCAGGTCTGATGCAACGATAAGATCGGCAGGTCTGATGCAACGGGAAGGTCGGCAGGTTTGATGCAACGGGAAGGTCGGCAGGTCTGATGCAACGGGAAGGTCGGCAGGTTTGATGCAACGGGAAGGTCGGCAGGTCTGATGCAACGGGAAGGTCGGCAGGTCTGATGCAACGGGAAGGTCGGCAGGTTTGATGCAACGGGAAGGTCGGCAGGTCTGATGCAACGGGAAGGTCGGCAGGTTTGATGCAACGGGAAGGTCGGCAGGTCTGATGCAACGGGAAGGTCGGCAGGTCTGATGGAACGAGAAGGTCGGCAGGTTTGATGCAACGGGAAGGTCGGCAGGTCTGATGCAACGGGAAGGTCGGCAGGTTTGATGCAACGGGAAGGTCGGCAGGTCTGATGGAACGAGAAGGTCGGCAGGTTTGATGCAACGGGAAGGTCGGCAGGTCTGATGCAACGGGAAGGTCGGCAGGTTTGATGCAACGGGAAGGTCGGCAGGTCTGATGCAACGGGAAGGTCGGCTTGTTTGATGCAACGGGAAGGTCGGCAGGTTTGATGCAACGGGAAGGTCGGCAGGTTTGATGCAACGTGAAGTTCGGCAGGTTTGATGCAACGGGAAGGTCGGCAGGTTTGATGCAACGGGAAGGTCGGCAGGTTTGATGCAACGGGAAGGTCGGCAGGTTTGATGCAACGGGAAGGTCGGCAGGTTTGATGCAACGGGAAGGTCGGCAGGTCTGATGCAACGAGAAGGTCGGCCTGTTTGATGCAACGAGAAGGTCGGCAGGTTTGATGCAACGGGAAGGTCGGCAGGTTTGATGCAACGGGAAGGTCGGCAGGTTTGATGCAACGGGAAGGTCGGCCTGTTTGATGCAACGAGAAGGTCGGCAGGTTTGATGCAACGGGAAGGTCGGCAGGTTTGATGCAACGGGAAGGTCGGCAGGTTTGATGCAACGGGAAGGTCGGCAGGTTTGATGCAACGGGAAGGTCGGCAGGTTTGATGCAACGGGAAGGTCGGCCTGTTTGATGCAACGAGAAGGTCGGCAGGTTTGATGCAACGGGAAGGTCGGCAGGTCTGATGCAACGGGAAGGTCGGCAGGTTTGATGCAACGGGAAGGTCGGCAGGTCTGATGCAACGGGAGGGTCGGCAGGTTTGATGCAACGGGAAGGTCGGCAGGTTTGATGCAACGGGAAGGTCGGCAGGTTTGATGCAACGGGAAGTTCGGCAGGTTTGATGCAACGGGAAGGTCGGCAGGTTTGATGCAACGGGAAGGTCGGCAGGTTTGATGCAACGGGAAGGTCGGCAGGTTTGATGCAACGGGAAGGTCGGCAGGTTTGATGCAACGGGAAGGTCGGCAGGTCTGATGCAACGAGAAGGTCGGCCTGTTTGATGCAACGAGAAGGTCGGCAGGTTTGATGCAACGGGAAGGTCGGCAGGTTTGATGCAACGGGAAGGTCGGCAGGTTTGATGCAACGGGAAGGTCGGCCTGTTTGATGCAACGAGAAGGTCGGCAGGTTTGATGCAACGGGAAGGTCGGCAGGTTTGATGCAACGGGAAGGTCGGAAGGTTTGATGCAACGGGAAGGTCGGCAGGTTTGATGCAACGGGAAGGTCGGCAGGTTTGATGCAACGGGAAGGTCGGCCTGTTTGATGCAACGAGAAGGTCGGCAGGTTTGATGCAACGGGAAGGTCGGCAGGTCTGATGCAACGGGAAGGTCGGCAGGTTTGATGCAACGGGAAGGTCGGCAGGTTTGATGCAACGGGACGGTCGGCAGGTTTGATGCAACGGGAAGGTCGGCAGGTTTGATGCAACGGGAAGGTCGGCAGGTTTGATGCAACGGGAAGGTCGGCAGGTTTGATGCAACGGGAAGGTCGGCCTGTTTGATGCAACGAGAAGGTCGGCAGGTCTGATGCAACGGGAAGGTCGGCAGGTCTGATGCAACGGGAGGGTCGGCAGGTTTGATGCAACGGGAAGGTCGGCAGGTTTGATGCAACGGGAAGGTCGGCCTGTTTGATGCAACGGGAAGGTCGGCAGGTTTGATGCAACGGGAAGGTCGGCAGGTCTGTTGCAACGGGAAGGTCGGCAGGTTTGATGCAACGGGAAGGTCGGCAGGTCTGTTGCAACGGGAAGTTTAAACCGAACTAACAGTCTTATTTTTTTATCATAGTCATTTTCTCTTAGAATTTAATAAAGTCATTACTTTATAAAGCTCTACACACAGTGAAATATACCATTATAAAGCTCTACACTGAGTGAAACATACCATTATAAAGCTCTACACTGAGTGAAACATACCATTATAAAGCTCTACACACAGTGAAATATACCATTATAAAGCTCTACACTGAGTGAAACATACCATTATAAAGCTCTACACACAGTGAAATATACCATTATAAAGCTCTACACACAGTGAAATATACCATTATAAAGCTCTACACACAGTGAAATATACCATTATAAATCTCTGCACTGAGTGAAACATACCATTATAAAGCTCTACACTGAGTGAAACATACCATTATAAAGCTCTACACTGAGTGAAACATACCATTATAAAGCTCTACACTGAGTGAAACGTACCATTATAAAGCTTTACACTGAGTGAAACATACCATTATAAAGCTCTGCACTGAGTGAAACGTACCATTATAAAGCTTTACACTGAGTGAAACATACCATTATAAAGCTCTGCACTGAGTGAAACATACCATTATAAAGCTCTACACTGAGTGAAACATACCATTATAAAGCTCTACACTGAGTGAAACATACCATTATAAAGCTCTACACTGAGTGAAACATACCATTATAAAGCTCTACACACAGTGAAATATACCATTATAAAGCTCTACACACAGTGAAATATACCATTATAAAGCTCTACACACAGTGAAATATACCATTATAAAGCTCTACACACAGTGAAATATACCATTATAAATCTCTGCACTGAGTGAAACATACCATTATAAAGCTTTACACTGAGTGAAACATACCATTATAAAGCTTTACACTGAGTGAAACATACCATTATAAAGCTCTACACTGAGTGAAACATACCATTATAAAGCATTACGCTGAGTGAAACATACCATTATAAAGCTCTACACTGAGTGAAACATACCATTATAAAGCTTTACACTGAGTGAAACATACCATTATAAAGCATTACGCTGAGTGAAACATACCATTATAAAGCTCTACACTGAGTGAAACATACCATTATAAAGCTCTACACTGAGTGAAACATACCATTATAAAGCTCTGCACTGAGTGAAACATACCATTATAAAGCTCTACACTGTGTGAAACATACCATTATAAAGCATTACGCTGAGTGAAACATACCATTATAAAGCTCTACACTGAGTGAAACATACCATTATAAAGCTCTACACTGAGTGAAACATACCATTATAAAGCTCTACACTGAGTGAAACATACCATTATAAAGCTCTACACTGAGTGAAACATACCATTATAAAGCTCTACACTGAGTGAAACATACCATTATAAAGCTCTACACTGAGTGAAACATACCATTATAAAGCACTACACTGAGAGAAACATACCATTATAAAGCTCTGCACTGAGTGAAACATACCATTATAAAGCTCTACACTGAGTGAAACATACCATTATAAAGCTCTACACTGAGTGAAACATACCATTATAAAGCTCTACACTGAGTGAAACATACCATTATAAAGCTCTGCACTGAGTGAAACATACCATTATAAAGCTCTACACTGAGTGAAACATACCATTATAAAGCTCTACACTGAGTGAAACATACCATTATAAAGGTCTGCATTGAGTGAAACAAGAAAAAAGGAACGTTGCAGCAGGCCTACTGACCCATACGTAGCAGGTCCATGTCCCCCCCCTCCGGATTAGCCCAATGACTCACCTAGTCAGGTCACTTCCACTTAAGGAAGGAGCACGGCATCAGACCTGATAGCACAAGCAAGTCAGGTCCAACTCCCACCTACCCACACCTATTTTTAAAACTTCACAACGTTTTAGCCTCTATAACTGTATTCGGGAGTTTGTTCCACTCATCCACAACTCTATTACCAAACCAGTGCTTTCCTATATCCTTCCTGAATCTGAATTTTTCCAACTTGAAACCATTGCTGCGAGTCCTGTCTTGGCTGGAAATTTTCAGCACACTATTTACATCCCCTTTATTTATTCCTGTTTTCCATTTATACACCTCGATCATATCCCCCCTAATTCTACGCCTTTCGAGAGAGTGCAGATTCAAGGCCCTCAGTCTATCCTCATAGGGAAGATTTCTGATACATGGGATCATCTTTGTCATCCTCCTCTATACGTTTTCCAATGCATTTATATTTATTCTATAATACGGTGACCAGAACTGTGCAGCATAATCTAAATGAGGCCTAACCAAGGATATATAGAGTTGAAGAACAACCTGAGGACTTCTCTTATTTATACTTCTAGATACGAAGCCTAGAATTCTGTTAGCTTTATTGCGAACACTAATGCACTGTTGTCTTGGTTTTAGATTACTGCTAACCAGAACTCCTAAATCCTTTTTGCAATCGGTAGTATTAAGATCTACATTATTTAGTTTATATGTGGCATGGTTATTTTCCTGTCCAACATTTAGAACTTTGCATTTGTCTATATTAAACTGCATCTGCCATTTCTCCGACCATTGCATCAGTCTATTCAAATCATCCTAGAGTGTTCTAATGTCCTCATTAGAATGAATTGGCCGGCCTATTTTGGTGTCATCAGTAAATTTGCTTATGTCGCTTTTTATTCCCTCATCTATGTCGTTTATGTAAACTGTGAACAACAACGGGCCCAACACTGACCCCTGCTGAACACCGCTTTTGACGTGCCCCCATTCTGATTTCTCCCCATTTATGCAAACTCTCTGCTGCCTATTTGTCAGCCATGCCTCTACTGAGGCATGGCTCAATCTCTACACTGAGAGAAAAAGTCATTATAAAGCTCTACACTAGAAGTAGTAGTAGTAGCAGCAGTAGTGGTATTAGTAGTTGCAGCACTTGTAGTAGTAGTAGTAGTACTAGTACTAGTGTACACCACTCCTCTCAGTGTTTACCAATGTATGATAGCCCAGGTGGTAGAGTTGAGCATAATGTCAAGGGTTCAAGACTGGTGCACACTACTCGGCAAATAAGGGTACCAGTAAGCGCTCCTCACAATTACCTTTCCATTGCAGAGCTATCTAAAAATGATCTTAACTTGACTGTTAGCTGTGGTAAGCCAGTGTGTCGAGTATGTTAGCTGTGGTAAGCCAGTGTGTCGAGTATGTTCGCTGTAGTAAGCCAGTGTGTCGAGTATGTTAGGTGTGGTAAGCTAGTGTGTCGAGTATGTTAGTTTGGTAAGCCAGTGTGTCGAGTAAGTTAGATGTAGTAAGCCAGTGTGTCGAGTATGTTAGGTGTGGTAAGCCAGTGTGTCGAGTATGTTAGCTGTGGTAAGCCAGTGCGTCGAGTATGTTAGCTGTGGTAAGCAAGTGTGTCAAGTATGTTAGCTGTGGTAAGCCAGTGTGTCAAGTATGTTAGCTGTGGTAAGCCAGTGTGTCGAGTATGTTAGCTGTGGTAAGCCAGTGTGTCGAGTATGTTAGCTGTGGTAAGCCAGTGTGTCGAGTATGTTAGCTGTGGTAAGCCAGTGTGTCGAGTATGTTAGCTGTGGTAAGCCAGTGTGTTAAGTATGTTAGCTGTGGTAAACCAGTGTGTCGAGTATGTTAGCTGTGGTAAGCCAGTGTGTCGAGTATGTTAGCTGTAGTAAGCCAGTGTGTCGAGTATGTTAGCTGTGGTAAGCCAGTGTGTCGAGTATGTTAGCTGTGGTAAACCCGTGTGTTTTTGTAAGTTAGCTGTGGTACGCCAGTGTGTCAAGTATGTTAGCTGTGGTAAGCCAGTGTGTCGAGTATGTTAGCTGTGGTAAGCCAGTGTGTCGAGTATGTTAGCTGTGGTAAGCCAGTGTGTCGAGTATGTTCGCTGTAGTAAGCCAGTGTGTCGAGTATGTTAGGTGTGGTAAGCCAGTGTGTCGAGTATGTTAGTTTGGTAAGCCAGTGTGTCGAGTAAGTTAGCTGTAGTAAGCCAGTGTGTCGAGTATGTTAGGTGTGGTAAGCCAGTCTGTCGAGTATGTTAGCTTTGGTAAGCCAGTGTGTCGAGTAAGTTAGCTTTGGTAAGCCATTGTGTCGAGTATGTTAGCTGTGGTAAACCAGTGTGTCGAGTATGTTAGCTGTGGTAAGCCAGTTTGGTATGTTGGTGTGGTAAGCCAGCGTGTCGATTATACTAGATGTGGTAAGCCAGTTTGTAGAGTATGTTAGCTGTGGTAAGTCAGTGTGTCGAGTATGTTAGCTGTGGTAAGCCAGTGTGTCGAGTATGTTAGCTGTGGTAAGCCAGTGTGTCGAGTATGCTAGCAGTGGTAAGCCAGTGTGTCAAGTATGTTAGCTGTGGTAAGCCAGTGTGTCGAGTATGTTAGCTATGGTAAGCCAGTGTGTCGAGTATGTTAGCTGTGGTAAGCCAGTGTGTAAAGTATGTTAGCTGTGGTAAGCCAGTGTGGTACGTTGGTGTGGTAAGCCAGCGTGTCGAGAATGCTAGATGTGGTAAGCCTGTTTGTAGAGTATGTTAGCTGTGGTAAGCCAGTGTGTCGAGTATGTTAGCTGTGGTAAGCCAGTGTGTCGAGTATGTTAGCTGTGGTAAGCCAGTGTCGAGAATGTTAGCTGTGGTAAGCCAGTGTGTCGAGTATGTTAGCTGTGGTAAGACAGTGTGTCGAGTATGTTAGCTGTGGTAAGCCAGTGTGTCGAGTATGTTAGCTGTGGTAAGCCATTGTGTCGAGTATGTTAGCTGTGGTAAGCCAGTGTGTCGAGTATGTTAGCTGTGGTAAGCCAGTGTGTCAAGTATGTTAGCTGTAGTAAGCCAATGTGTCGAGTATGTTAGCTGTGGTAAGCCAGTGTGTCGAGTATGTTAGCTGTGGTAAGCCAGTGTGCCGAGTATGTTAGTTGTGGTAAGCCAGTGTATCGAGCATATTAGCTGTAGTAAGCCAGTGTGTCGAGTATGTTAGCTGTGGTAAGCCAGTGTGTCGAGCAAGTTAGCTGTAGTAAGCCAGTGTGTCAAGTATGTTAGCTGTTGTAAGCCAGTGTGTCGAGTATGTTAGCTGTGGTAAGCCAATGTGTCGAGTATGTTAGCTGTGGTAAGCCAGTGTGCCGAGTATGTTAGCTGTGGTAAGCCAGTGAGGTATGTTGGTGTGGTAAGCCAGCGTGTCGAGTATGCTAGATGTGGTAAGCCAGTGTGTCAAGTATGTTAACTGTGGTAAGCCAGTGTGTCCAGTATGTTCGCTGTAGTAAGTCAATGTGTCGAGTATGTTAGGTGTGGTAAGCCAGTGTGTCGAGTATGTTAGCTTTGGCAAGCCAGTGTGTCGAGTAAGTTAGCTGTGGTAAGCCAGTGTGTCAAGTATGTTAGCTGTGGTAAGCCAGTGTGTCGAGTATGTTAGCTGTGGTAAGCCAGTGTGTCGAGTATGCTAGCAGTGGTAAGCCAGTGTATCAAGTATGTTAGCTGTGGTAAGCCAGTATGCCGAGTATGTTAGCTGTGGTAAGCCAGTGTGTCGAGTATGTTAGCTGTGGTAAGCCAGTGTGTCAAGTATGTTAGCTGTGGTAAGCCAGTGTGTCGAGTATGTTAGCTGTGGTAAGCCACTGTGTCGAGTATGTTAGCTGTGGTAAGCCAGTGTGTCGAGTATGTTAGCTGTGGTAAGCCAGTGTAGTATGTTAGTGTGGTAAGCCAGTGTGTCAAGTATATTAGCTGTGGTAAGCCAGTGTGTCGAGTATGTTAGCTGTGGTAAGCCAGTGTGTCAAGTATGTTAGCTGTGGTAAGCCAGTGAGTCGAGTATATTAGCTGTGGTAAGCCAGTGTGTCGAGTATGTTGGCTGTGGTAAGCCAGTGTGGTATGTTGGTGTGGTAAGCCAGCGTGTCGAGTATGCTAGATGTGGTAAGCCAGTTTGTAGAGTACGTTAGCTGTGGTAAGCCAATTTGTCATATATGTTAGGTGCAGTAAGCCAGCGTGATATGTTAGTGGTAAGCCAGTATAGTATCTTAGTGTGGTAAGCCAGTGTAGTATGTTAGTGTGGAAAGCTAGTGTGGTATGTTAGTGTGGTAAGCCAGTGTGATATGTTAGTGTGGTAAGCCAGTGTAGTATGTTAGTGTGGTAAGCCAGTGTGGCCTGTTAGTGTGGTAAGCCAGTGTAGCATGTTAGTGTGGTAAGCCAGTGAAGTATGTTAGTGTGGTAAGCCAATGTAGTATGTTATTGTGGGAAGCCAGTGTAGTATGTTAGTGTGGTAAGCCAGTGTAGTATCTTACTTTAGTTAGCGACTGTAGTGTGTTAGTGTGGTAAGCCAGTGTAGTATGTTAGTGTGGTAAGCCATTGTGGTATGCTAGTGTGGTAAGCCAGTGTAGTATGTTAGTGTGGTAAGCCAGTGTAGTATGTTAGTGTGGTAAGGCAGTGTTAGTGTGGTAAGTCAGTGTAGTATGTTAGTGTGGTAAGCCAGTGTAGTATGTTAGTGTGGTAAGCCAGTGTGGTATGTTAGTGTGGTAAGCCAGTGTAGTATGTTAGTGCGGTAAGCCAGTGTAGTATGTTAGTGTGGTAAGCCGGTGTAGTATGTTAGTGTGGTAAGCCAATGTGGTATGTTAGTGTGGTAAGCCAGTGTGGTATGTTAGTGTGGTAAGCCAGTGTGCTATGTTAGTGTGGTAAGCCAGTGTGGTAAGCCAGTGTGGTATGTTAGTGTGGTATGCCAGTGTAGTATGTTAGTGTGGTAAGCCAGTGAGGTATGTTAGTGTGGTAACCCAGTGTAGTATGTTAGTGTGATAAGCCAGTGTGGTATGTTAGTGTGGTAAGCCAGTGTGGTATGTTAGTGTGGTAAGCCAGTGTGGTAAGCCAGTGTATGTTAGTGTGGTAAGCCAGTGTGGTATGTTAGTGTGGTAAGCCAGTGTGCTATGTTAGTGTGGTAAGTCAGTGTGGTATGTTAGTGTGGTAAGCCAGTGTGGTATGTTAGTGTGGTAAGCCAGTGTGGTAAGCCAGTGTATGTTACTGTGGTAAGCCAGTGTGGCATGTTAGTGTGGTAAGCCAGTGTGCTATGTTAGTGTGGTAAGCCAGTGTAGTATGTTAGTGTGGTAAGCCAGTGTAGTATGTTAGTGTGATAAGCCAGTGTGGTATGTTAGTGTGGTAAGCCAGTGTAGTATGTTAGTGTGGTAAGCCAGTGTGGTAAGCTAGTGTATGTTAGTGTGGTAAGCCAGTGTGGTAAGCCAGTGTATGTTAGTGTGGCAAGCCAGTGTGGTATGTTAGTGTGGTAAGCCAGTGTGCTATGTTAGTGTGGCAAGCCAGTGTGCTATGTTAGTGTGGTAAGCCAGTGTAGTATGTTAGTGTGGTAAGCCAGTGTGGTATGTTAGTGTGGTAAGCCAGTGTAGTATGTTAGTGTGGTAAACCAGTGTGCTATGTCAGTGTGCTAAGCCAATGTAGTATGTTAGTGTGGTATGTTAGTGTGGTAAGCCAGTGTGCTATGTTAGTTTGGTAAGCCAGTGTAGTATGTTAGTGTGGTAAGCCAGTGTGCTATGTTAGTGTGGTAAGCCAGTGTAGTATGTTAGTGTGGTAAGCAAGTGTGCTATGTTAGTGTTGTAAGCCAGTGTAGTATGTTAGTGTGGTAAGCCAGTGTAGTATGTTAGTGTGGTAATCCAGTGTGCTATGTTAGTGTGGTAAGTCAGTGTAGTATGTTAGAGTGGTAAGCCAGTGTCGTATGTTAGTGTGGTAAGCCAGTGTAGTATGTTAGTGTGGTAAGCCAGTGTGGTATGTTAGTGTGGTAAGCCAGTTTAGTATGTTAGTGCGGTAAGCCAGTGTAGTATGTTATTGTGGTAAGCCAGTGTGGTATGTTAGTGTGGTAAGCCAGTGTGGTATGTTAGTGTGGTAAGCCAGTGTGGTATGTTAGTGTGGTAATCCAGTGTGGTAAGCCAGTGTGCTATGTTAGTGTGGTAAGCCAGTGTGGTAAGCCAGTGTGGTATGTTAGTGTGGTTAGCCAGTGTAGTATGTTAGTGTGGTAAGCCAGTGTGGTATGTTAGTGTGGTAACCCAGTGTAGTATGTTAGTGTGATAAGCCAGTGTGGTATGTTAGTGTGGTAAGCCAGTGTGGTATGTTAGTGTGGTAAGCCAGTGTGCTAAGCCAGTGTATGTTAGTGTGGTAAGCCAGTGTGGTATGTTAGTGTGGTAAGCCAGTGTGCTATGTTAGTGTGGTAAGCCAGTGTGGTATGTTAGTGTGGTAAGCCAGTGTGGTATGTTAGTGTGGTAAGCCAGTGTGGTAAGCCAGTGTATGTTACTGTGGTAAGCCAGTGTGGCATGTTAGTGTGGTAAGCCAGTGTGCTATGTTAGTGTGGTAAGCCAGTGTAGTATGTTAGTGTGGTAAGCCAGTGTAGTATGTTAGTGTGATAAGCCAGTGTGGTATGTTAGTGTGGTAAGCCAGTGTAGTATGTTAGTGTGGTAAGCTAGTGTATGTTAGTGTGGTAAGCCAGTGTGGTAAGCCAGTGTATGTTAGTGTGGCAAGCCAGTGTGGTATGTTAGTGTGGTAAGCCAGTGTGCTATGTTAGTGTGGTAAGCCAGTGTGCTATGTTAGTGTGGTAAGCCAGTGTAGTATGTTAGTGTGGTAAGCCAGTGTGGTATGTTAGTGTGGTAAGCCAGTGTAGTATGTTAGTGTGGTAAGCCAGTGTGGTATGTTAGTGTGGTAAGCCAGTGTAGTATGTTAGTGTGGTAAACCAGTGTGCTATGTTAGTGTGGTAAGCCAATGTAGTATGTTAGTGTGGTATGTTAGTGTGGTAAGCCAGTGTGCTATGTTAGTTTGGTAAGCCAGTGTAGTATGTTACTGTGGTAAGCCAGTGTGCTATGTTAGTGTCGTAAGCCAGTGTAGTATGTTAGTGTGGTAAGCCAGTGTGCTATGTTAGTGTGGTAAGCCAGTGTAGTATGTTAGTGTGGTAAGCCAGTGTAGTATGTTAGTGTGGTAAGCCAGTGTGCTATGTTAGTGTGGTAAGCCAGTGTAGTATGTTAGTGTGGTAAGCCAGTGTAGTATGTTAGTGTGGTAAGCCAGTGTAGTATGTTAGTGTGGTAAGCCAGTGTGGTATGTTAGTGTGGAAAGCCAGTGTGCTATGTTAGTGTGGTAAGCCAGTGTGGTATGTTAGTGTGGTAAGCCAGTGTGGTATGTTAGTGTGGTAAGCCAGTGTGGTAAGCCAGTGTATGTTAGTGTGGTAAGCCAGTGTGGCATGTTAGTGTGGTAAGCCAGTGTGCTATGTTAGTGTGGTAAGCCAGTGTAGTATGTTAGTGTGGTAAGCCAGTGTAGTATGTTAGTGTGGTAAGCCAGTGTGGTATGTTAGTGTGGTAAGCCAGTGTAGTATGTTAGTGTGGTAAGCCAGTGTGGTATGCTAGTGTATGTTAGTGTGGTAAGCCAGTGTGGTAAGCCAGTGTGCTATGTTAGTGTGGTAAGCCAGTGTAGTATGTTAGTGTGGTAAGCCAGTGTGGTATGTTAGTGTGGTAAGCCAGTGTAGTATGTTAGTGTGGTAAGCCAGTGTGGTATGTTAGTGTGGTAAGCCAGTGTAGTATGTAAGTGTGGTAAGCCAGTGTGCTATGTTAGTGTGGTAAGCCAGTGTAGTATGTTAGTGTGGTAAGCCAGTGTGGTATGTTAGTGTGGTAAGCCAGTGTGCTATGTTAGTTTGGTAAGCCAGTGTAGTATGTTAGTGTGGTAAGCCAGTGTGCTATGTTAGTGTGGTAAGCCAGTGTAGTATGTTAGTGTGGTAAGCCAGTGTGCTATGTTAGTGTGGTAAGCCAGTGTAGTATGTTAGTGTGGTAAGCCAGTGTAGTATGTTAGTGTGGTAAGCCAGTGTGCTATGTTAGTGTGGTAAGCCAGTGTAGTATGTTAGTGTGGTAAGCCAGTGTAGTATCTTAGTGTGGTAAGCCAGTGTAGTATGTTAGTGTAGTAAGCCAGTGTGGTATGTTAGTGTGGTAAGCCAGTGTAGTATGTAAGTGTGGTAAGCCAGTGTGCTATGTTAGTGTGGTAAGCCAGTGTAGTATGTTAGTGTGGTAAGCCAGTGTGGTATGTTAGTGTGGTAAGCCAGTGTGCTATGTTAGTGTGGTAAGCCAATGTAGTATGTTAGTGTGGTAAGCCTAAGCCATGTGCTATGTTAGTGTGGTAAGCCAGTGTAGTAGTGTGGTGTTAGTGTGGTAAGCAGTGTGCTATGTTAGTGTGGTAAGCCAGTGTAGTATGTTAGTGTGGTAAGTCAGTGTAGTATCTTAGTGTGTAGTATATTAGTGTGGTAAGCCAGTGTGGTATGTAGTGTGGTAAGCCAGTGTGTGTAAGTGTGGTAAGCCAGTGTGCTATGTTAGTGTGGTAAGCCAGTGTAGTATGTTAGTGTGGTAAGCCAGTGTGGTATGTTAGTGTGGTAAGCCAGTGTGCTATGTTAGTTTGGTAAGCCAGTGTAGTATGTTAGTGTGGTAAGCCAGTGTGCTATGTTAGTGTGGTAAGCCAGTGTAGTATGTTAGTGTGGTAAGCCAGTGTGCTATGTTAGTGTGGTAAGCCAGTGTAGTATGTTAGTGTGGTAAGCCAGTGTAGTATGGTAGTGTGGTAAGCCAGTGTGCTATGTTAGTGTGGTAAGCCAGTGAAGTATGTTAGTGTGGTAAGCCAGTGTAGTATGTTAGTGTGGTAAGCCAGTGTAGTATGTTAGTGTGGTAAGCCAGTGTGGTAAGCCAGTGTAGTATGTTAGTGTGGTAAGCCAGTGTGCTATGTTAGTGTGGTAAGCCAGTGTAGTATGTTAGTGTGGTAAGCCAGTGTAGTATGTTAGTGTGGTAAGCCAGTGTGGTAAGCCAGTGTGGTATGTTAGTGTGGTAAGCCAGTGTGGTAAGCCAGTGTAGTATGTTAGTGTGGTAAGCCAGTGTAGTATGTTAGTGTGGTAAGCCAGTGTGGTAAGCCAGTGTGGTATGTTAGTGTGGTAAGCCAGTGTAGTATGTTAGTATGGTAAGCCAGTGTGGTAAGCCAGTGTGTCGATTATGTCAGCTGTAGGCTTCCTTTTACGCTGTTAATTAAAATAATTTGTTAATGGAGAAATGAGTGGTATTATTTAGTGTATCAGTGTATACTGTATTGTAACCTGACGTTCCTACGAACACTGACCTCACTGGTTTGTTCCGCTCAAACATCTCCAGTACACGAGGGTCATTAATGTAGGTCACCTGTACACAACCAGTCAAGGATAATTTATTCCCTAATGTATGGATTAAAGTAAGAATATTCTTATGAGATGTGTTCTCTCTCGCTCTCCCTCCTTCCCTATCCCTCCCTCCCTATATATATATATATATATATATATATATATATATATATATATATATATATATATATATATATATATATATATATATATATATATATATATATATATATATATATATATATATATATATATATATATAATGTCGTGCCGAATAGGCAGAACTTGCGATCTTGGCTTAAATAGCAACGCTCATCTTGCCATATAGGACAAGTGAAAATTTGTGTATGCAATAATTTCGCCAAAGTCATTCTGAACCTAACGAAAAAAACATATTTTACTGGGTTTGTTTAGTATTAAATTACTGTAAACAAATCTAAAATATATTTAGTTAGGTTAGGCTAAAATAAATTGCTCTTGTTATAATAAGGTTAGGTAAGTTTTCTAAGATTCTTTTGGTGCAAAATTATAAATTTTTACATTAAACATTAATGAAAAAAATATATCTTTAAACTTATAAAATTTTAGAAAGGACTTAATTTTAAATGAGTTCTTGCTAATTGACCAGTTTTACATATTCTGCACGACATATATATATATATATATATATATATATATATATATATATATATATATATATATATATATATATATATATATATATATATATATATATATATGCGTGTGTATATATGTATATTCAACAAGCCGGCCGTCTCCCACCGAGGCAGGGTGACCCAAAAAGAAAGAAAATCCCCAAAAAGAAAATACTTTCATCATCATTCAACACTTTCACCTCACTCACACATAATCACTGTTTTTGCAGAGGTGCTCAGAATACAACAGCTTAGAAGCATATATCTATAAAGATACACAACATATCCCTCCAAACTGTCAACATCCCAAAACCCGTCCTTTAGAGTGCCAGCATTGTACTTCCCATTTCCAGGACTCAAGTCCGGCTATATAAAAATAACCGGTTTCCCTGAATCCCTTCACTAAATATTACCCTGCTCGCACTCCAACAGCTCGTCAGGTCCCAAATACCATTCGTCTCCATTCACTCCTATCTAACATGCTCACGCACGCTTGCTGGAAGTCCAAGCCCCTCGCCCACACAACCTCCTTTACCCCCTCCCTCCAACCCTTTCGAGGACGACCCCTACCCCGCCTTTATTTCCCTACAGATTTATACGCTCTCCATGTCATTCTACTTTGATCCATTCTCTCTAAATGACCAAACCACCTCAACAACCCCTCTTCAGCCCTCTGACTAATACTTTTATTAACTCCACACCTCTACCTCGACTTCCTCTACCACCCCATCTTTTCATTCTCTTTTTACCAGAATATATATATATATATATATATATATATATATATATATATATAACAGGAAGACAAGCCACGGGGGGTGGGGAGTGGAAATCTTTAGCTCAAGTGCTTTCACACTTATCAGTGCTTCATCAGGAGCTGTGCAATGTTGCAAAGGCAACAACAGGAGATGTATGGAAATTTTCATAAAATGGTAGTGTAGAGGCATTCAGGCATTCTCTGAGTGGGTACAGCGGGATGCCAACCATACACCGGTCCCCCCAACACCCCACCCCTTATGGAGTCGGGTAGAGTAGGCCTCACAATTGGCACATAGTTTAATATCAAAACTCACCAGCGTAAAGTCGTGTGAAACATTTAATTTCTGGAGCCTCTCAGTAAGATCAACATTGTTTTTAATATGCGCCTCCGAGCTCCTACCAGTCATGGGAGTTAAAAGTTTAACCAACTATTTAGGTAAGTTATATGCTGCTGAGCCTACTGTACTTATAACAGGAAGCACCGGGTTCCCTGGTTTGAGTCTTAATCAACCCAGATATTAGAGCCAGCAAATAAACTTCCCCTAAATTCCACCAATACGACATTTGTTTTTGCAAACATACAGGGTCTAAAGCCGTCAACAGCAAAATTCCTTACATCAAGGGACTGCTCACGGAGTCAAATGCAATGTTTGCAGCATTCACAGAGACCCACATAAAGGATCATTATGACAACTAAATATGGATTCCGGGTTATAACCTATTCCGATGCGACAGACTAAACAGGCAACAAGGGGAGATTGGCCTGTATGTCACAGAGTCGCTCATTTGCACAGAACTACTAAACACCTCAAAAGATGTAATTGAAGTTTTGGCAGTGAAGATCGAAAACCAAAACCTTGTCATTGTGGTAGTATACAAGCCTCCAGGTGCAACTTCCCAGCAATTCCAGGAGCAGCTTGAGAAAATTGACCACTGTCTGGAAAATCTCCCAACTCCTGCCCCAAACATCTTACTACTAGGAGATTTCAACCTGAGACACCTAAAATGGAGGAGTATAGCAAACAATGTTTTAGCAGAGATCACCCCGGGAGGCAGCTCAGATGAAAAGTCACACACACACGAACTATTAAATCTCTGCAACCTTAAACCAGCAAATAGTAGAGCCTACAAGACTAGAGAATATGTTGGACCTCATCTTCACTAGCAATGACGATCTGATACGTAATATAACTGTATCAAAGACATTTCACTCAGATCACAACATAATAGAGGTACATACATGTATGCACAGGCCTCCGGACCAGCAAAATGTGATCAGTCATGAAGGTCTCTTCACCAAATTTAATTTCAATAACAAAAACATACAATGGGATCAAGTAAACCATGTCTTAAATGAAACAAGCTGGAAAGATATCCTAAACAACACGGATCCGAGCATTTGCCTTAAAAAAAATGAATTCTGTGGTTCTTGAGATCTACTCAAGACACATTCCATTAAGAAAAAGAGAATATGTAAACTAGAAAGAGAGAGACGTTCCCTATACAGACGAAGGCGATGAGTCACAGAGCTGCTGAGTTGGGTCAATATATCTCAAGTATGAAGGGAAGCACTAGTCAATGAAATTGCAAATATCGAACTTAAGCCGAAGGAATCTTATAGGAGACAAGAATCACAGGAAGAACTAAAAGCCAATATGACTCAGTGTTCAGCGAGCCACTGTCCGCTCTAAGGGTCGACAATCCAGATGAATTCTTTATGAACGAAACCCAAAAATCTCGGATATTCTAACTCCACAAGACTTTGAAGAGGCAGTTAATGACATGTCCATGCACTCTGCCCCAGGCCCAGACTCGTGGAACTCCGTGATCATCAAGAATTTCAAGAAACCCCTATCGCGTGCCTTCAGCATTTTATGGAGAGGGAGCATGAACACAGGGGTCATCCCACACACACTAAAAACAACAGATATAGCCCCACTCCACAAAGGTGGCAGTAAAGCAATTGCAAAGAACTACAGACCGATAGCACTAACATCCCATATCATAAAAATCTTTGAGAGGGTTTTAAGAAGCAAGATAGCCAACCACCTAGATATCCATCAATTACTCAACCCAGGGCAACACGGGTTTAGAGCAGGTCGCTCCTGCCTGTCCCAGCTACTGAACCACTATGACAAGGTCCTGGATGCTGTAGAGGATAAACAAAATACAGATGTATACACAGACTTTGAAAAAGTTTTCAACAAGTGTGACCATGGTGTAATTGCACACAAAATGCGGGATAAAGGAATAACGGGAAAAGTTGGTAGATGAATCTGCAACTTCCTGACAAATAGAACACAAAGAGTAATAGTAAACAGAGTAAAGTCCCAGGCAGCCACGGTGAAAAGCTCTGTTCCACAAGGCACAGTACTCCCATTCTATTCCTCATCCTCATTTCTGACATAGACAGAGATGTAAGCCATATAGCTCCGTGTCTTCCTTTGCGGATTACACCTGGATCACCATGGCAGTAACCTCCATCGAAGACACTGCGAGACTCCAGGCGGACATCAACCAAATCTTCGAATGGGCCGCTCAAAACAATATGAAGTTCAACGAGGAGAAATTTCAACTACTCAAATATGGAAAACTTGAAGAAATTAAAAATATGTCAGGGTATACCACAAATTCTAACCATACAATAGAGCGGAAAAGTAATGTGAAGGACCTGGAAGTGATAATGTAAGAGGATCTCGCCTTCAAATACCACAACAATGTATCTACCTCATCCGCTAGGAAAATGATAGGATGGATAATGAGAACATTCAAACTAGGGATGCCAAGCCCATGGAATAGTGTACTGCTGTACACTAATGGCCCTCTTCAAGGATGGCTACATTGCAGATTTGCGGAGTGTACAAAGAACTTTCACGGCACACATAAGTACGATAAGGCACCTAAACTACTGGGGACGGTTGAAGGTCCTTGATCTGTATTCCCTGGAACGCAGGCGAGAGAGATACATGATAATATACACTTGGAAGGTCCTGGAGGGATTGATACCAAACCTGCACACGAAAATCACTCCCTATGAAAGCAAAAGACTCGGCAGGAGATGCAACATTCCCCTGATGAAAAGCAGGGGCGCCACGAGTACACTGAGAGACAACACAATAAGTGTCCAGGGCCCAAGACTGTTCAATTGCCTCCCAGCATACATAAGGGGGATTACCAATAGACCCCTGACTGTCTTCAAGAAGGCACTGGACAGGCACCTAAAGTCAGTACCTGACCAACCGGGCTGTGGTTCGTACGTCAGCTTGAGTGCGGCCAGCCGTAACGGCCTTGTTGATCAAACCCTGCTCCACCATGAGGCCTGGTCTCAGACCGGGCCGCGGGGGCGTTGACCTCCGAAACCCTCTACAGGTAAACTCCAGGTAAATCCATAAAGATACGGTAGAGTTGCGGACCTCACCGACAATTATTTAATTAGTTCATAATTTCCCTTCAAATAGGCTCAGCAGCATATAACTTATCTAAATGGCTGGTTAAACTTTTAACTCCCCTGACCTTACTGAGAGGCTTCGGAAATTAAATGTTTCATACGACTTTACCTTGGAGAGTTTTGATGTTACAGCGCTATTTACCAGAGTCCCTGACGTGCTTACCTACCTTGAAGAGGAACTAGAAAACTTCTCCCTGCCCTACCCCACGAATATAATTATTGAACTGATTAAACTTTGTGTCATAGATTGCTAGTTTGTGGTTGAAGGAAAGTACTATGCTCAGAAGCTGGGTATGGCTATTAGAAATCCCCTCAGCCCCTTACTCAGCAACCTGTATATGGAATTTTATGAGGCTAGACTACTTAAAGATATTCTCCCAAATAATGCTTAGTGGTTCAGATACGTATATGTGCTTTGTCTCTGGCCTAGAGATCACAGCATTGATGAGTTCCTACATTGCTTTAATGATTTAGTGCCTTCTATTAAGTTCAAAATAGAACATGAAACAGAGAACAATCTGCCCTTCCTAGACGTTTTAATCCATCGCATCGACAGAAGTTTCAAATTTGCAGTCTACAGGAAGGCCACCAGTGTGTCATCATATATTCATTATTACTCCAAACATTAATCTAGGGTTAAAAGGAGTATTTTCCTTACAATGTTCCTGAGAGCTTTGCGTATCTGCAGTCCTGAGTATTTAGAAGATGAAATCAACAGGATATTTAACATAGCCACAAAACTTAGGTATCCCAGGGATTTTGTTGAGAAGGTCCTACTGTCATCTAGGAAGACTTTCTCCAGGACTGAGCCTAAGGAAACTATACAGCCAGGGAAAATGTATTAGATGTACCATACTATGACAGTTTTAGTCTGCCTGCGTGAGGCACAAAAGAATCAATAAAATCCTGACTTTTAAAATGCTAAGGACAGTGAAACGAGATGGATTAAAAAACACACCACTAATAATGTGGGTGGTGTCATACAAGGTCCCCATACCACCCTTGCCAACTCTCATGCGGTGGTTAGATAGGTAGGCCTCTGGAAATAAATTATCCCAACACAGTCCTCAGTCAAGACAGGCCAGGTGTTGAGATGCAAATCTTTAGCCATATCAGCTCACAACCTTACGCTCAGGATGGGCTGCCGCTCAGATAATTGTACCCAACAGTTTCTCCATGGAAAAAAACATAATAAGTCCTTTCTCTTGAAACAAGATTATAATACCATATATCTCAAATTACCATTTAACACAAACTCAATAGTTATTTAGTAAGTCAGTTGTGCACAGCCTTAAACAAGCGAGTTATACTTTGGGAATATATGTACGAAGTTGTGGTAGTCTACAGGGGACACTTTCTTCCATCTTAGAGGTAAGACTGCACCCAGCAGGTATTCTGTTGCTCGTCACTCCCCCGGGGAGTAGAGTACTCAGGGAGGAGGATTGGAGGTGAAGGATAAGGAGAGGTGAGAGGTGGAGCAGAGGAGGAGGGTGGAGGAGGAGGAGGTGGAGCAGGTGGGCTGGGAGGTGGAGGTAGTGGCGTTCATGACTGGGAGATGACATATGTTGAGCTAAGCGTGACTGAGGGCTCACTCCGGTGTTCCTAGAACTGAGGCGCCAGAGAAGATCAGTCAGCTGGAAGGGTCACCAGCCATCCCGGGCCAACCAATCGTATATCTCGTTGTGAAGAATGAGACGGACCAGGAAGGAAAAACTCTTTTTCCTCCCACTCTCTCTCTCCCTCTCTCCCTCTCTTTCTTACTTTATTTGAGTATGATGATCTAAGAGATGCAGTGTAATGAACTGCCATCAAGTCTTGTCTTCAAGACAGGATTCTTTCTCTTACCAAGTTCTGAGTGATGTTCCGAGTCTTGTATGCACTCCAGTCCTCAGCCACTCTCTCTCTCTCTCTCTCTCTCTCTCTCTCTCTCTCTCTCTCTCTCCTCTCTCTCTCTCTCTCTCTCACTCTCATCGTCGGTGTCTTTGCCAGGTCTGAGGTTCGTAAGATTGCTAACATTTCCCTGAGCTGAATGATTCTGAGATCCTGTGCTGAGTGCACTTAGGAATAATGTACGTTAAACTTATACTTTAACTGGCGTTGTGTGATGTGTGGCAGGAGGCTTAGCAAGCCTGTTGGGGCGGGGTTGCTAGGAGGCACAGTAGTCCTGTTGAGGCAGGGTTGCTAGAGAGGGCAGTAGTCCTGTTGAGGCAGGGTTGCTAGAGAGGCAATAGTCCTATTGAGACCAGGGGTTGCTGGGAGGCAGTAGTCCCTGTTGAGGCAGAAGGGTTGCTGGAAGCCCAGTAGTCCTGTTGAGGCAGGGTTGCTGGGAGGGCAGTAGTCCTGTTGAGCAGGAATTTGCTAGGGGAGGGCAGTAGTCCTGTTGAGGCAGAGGTGCTGAGGCAGTAGTCCTGTTGAGGCAGGGGGTTGCTAGAGAGAACTGATAGGCCTGTTGAGGCAGGGGTTGCTAGAGGCAGTAGTCCTGTTGAGGCAGGGGTTGCTAGGAGGCAGTAGTCCTGTTGAGGGCAGGGGTTGCTGGGAAGACTGATAATCCTGTTGAGGCAGAAGAAGTTTGCTAGGAGGCAGTAGTCACCTGTTGAGGCAGGGGTTGCTGGGAGGCAGTAGTCCTGTTGAGGCAGAGTTGCAGGAGGCAGTGGTCCTGTTGAAGAGGCAGGGTTGCTAGGAGGCAGTAGTCCTGTTGGTAGGGGTTGCTGGGGCAGTAGTCCTGTTGAGGCTGAGGTTACTGGAGGCAGTAGTCCTGTTGAGGCAGGTTGCTAGGAGGCAGTAATCCTGTTGAGGCAGGGTTGCTAGGAGCAGTAATCCTGTTGAGGCAGGGGGTTGCTGGGAGGCAATGGTCTGTTGAGAGCAGGGGTTGCTGGAAGACTGATAGTCCTGTTGAGGCAGGGGTTGCTAGGGAGACAGTAGTCCTGTTGAAGCCCAGGGTCGCTGGGAGGCAGTAGGCCTGTTGAGACTTCAGGGTTGCTAGGAAGGCAGTAGTCCTGTTGAGGCCAAAGGGGTTGCTGGGAGGCAGTAGTCCTGTTGAGGAAGGGTTCTTTGGGAGGCAGCTAGTCCTGTTGAGGCAGGGTTGCTACAGAGGAGCCAGTAGGCCTGTTGAGGCCAGGGTTGCTGGGATCAGTAGTCCTGTTGAGGCTGGGGTTGCTAGGAGGCAGTAGGCCTGTTGAGGCCAGGTTGCTAGGAGGCAGTGATCCTGTTGAGGCCAGGAGTTGCTGGGAGGCAGTTGTCTGTTGAGGCAGGGTTGCTAGGAGGCAGTAGTCCCTGTTGAGGCCCAGGGTTGCTGGGAGGCAGTACCGCCTGTTGAGGCAGAGGGTTTAGCTAGGAGGCAGTGGGCCTGTTGGGGGCAGGGTTGGTTGCTGGGAGAAGGCAGTAATTTCCTGTTGGAGCAGGGTTGCTAGGGAGGCAGTAGTCCTGTTGACAGGGGATGCTAGGAGGCAGTAGGCCTGTTGAGGCAGGGTTGCTGGGAGGCAGTATTGTGAGGCCCAGGGTTGCTGGGAGGCAGTAGTCCTGTTGGGGCAGGGGTTCAGCCTTGGAGGCAATGTGGTCCTGTTGAGGCAGGGTTCGCTGGAGCTGATAGTCCTGTTGAGCAGGTTAGCACAAGAGGCAGTGGTCCTGTTGGGGCAGGGCTGCTGGGAGGCAGTAGTCCTGTTGAGGCAGAAGGGTTGCTGGGAGGAGCAGTAGTCCCTGTTGAGCAGGGGTTGCTAGGAAGGCAATGAGCCTGTTGAGGCAGGGGTTGCTGGGAGGCGTGGGCCTGTTGGGGCAGGATTGCTGGGAGGCAGTAGTCCTGTTGTTGGGGCAGAAGGAGGTTGCTGGGAGGCAGTAGTCCTGTTGAGACAGGGTTGCTGGAAGCAGTAGGCCTGTTGGGGCAGGGTTGCTGGAGACAGTAGTCCTGTTGAGGCAGGGTTGCTGGGAGGCAGTAGGCCTGTTGAGGCAGGGTTGCTAGGGAGGCAGTGTAGTCCTGTTGAGGCAGGGTTGCTAGGGAGGCAGTAGTCCTGTTATTTGGAGGCAGAGAGAGGTTGCTGGAGGCAGTAGGCCTGTTGGGGGCAGGGTTGCTGGGAGGCAGTATTAATCCTGTTGAGACTGAGGGGACGCTGAAGCAGTAGTCCTGTTGTTGAGAGCAGGGTTGCTTTCTACCCAGGAGGCAGTAGGCCTGTTGAGGGGCAGGGTTGCTAGGGAGCTGTGTCCTGTTGAGGCTTAGGGTTGCTGGGAAACCTGTGTGATAGTCCTGTTGAGGCAGGAGTTGCTAGGAGGCAGTAGTCCTGTTGAGGCAGGGTTGCTGGGAGGCAGTAGTCCTGTTGAGGCAGGGTTGCTAGGAGAGCAGTAGTCCTCTGTTGAGGCAGGGTTGCGCTAGGGGCAGTAGTCCTGTTGAGGCAGGAAGGGTTGCTAGGAGACGATAGTCCTGTTGAGGCCAGGGTTGCTAGGAGGCAGTAGTCCTGTTGAGGCAGAGGTTGCTAGGAAGGCAGTGGTCCTGTTGAGCCAGGGTTGCTAGGAGGCAAATAGTCCCTGTTGAGGGCAGAAGGGTTGCTAGGAGAACCTTGATAGTCCTGTTGGGCAGGGTTTACAGGAGGGCAGTAGTCCTGTTGGGGCCGGGGTTGCTGGGAGGCAGTAGTCCTGTTGAGGCAGGGTTGCTGGGAGGCAGTGGTCTGTTGAGGCAGGGGTTGCTGGGAGGCAGTGGTCCTGTTGAGTGCAGAGGGTTGCTGAGAGGCCCAGTGTGAGTCCTGTGAGCGGGGTTGCTGGGAGGCCCAGTAGTCCTGTTTGGGACAGCTGGGGAGTTTAGAGTGATAGTCCTGTTCAGGGCCCAGGGTTGCTGAGGCAGTAGTCCTGTTGAGGGCAGGTTGCTAGGAGGCGTAGTCCTGTTGAGGCAGAGTTGCTGGAGCGTGGCTCCTGTTGAGGCAGGGTTGCGCTGGGAGGCAGTGATCCTGTTGAGCCGGGGGTTGCTGGGAGGCAGTAGTCCTGTTGGGAGGCCAGGGTTGCTGGGAGGCAGTAGGCCTGTTGAGGCAGGGGTTGCTAGGAGCAGTAGTCCTGTTGGGGGCAAGGTTGCTGGGAGGCAGTAGTCCTGTTGAGGCAGGAGGTTGCTGGAAATGGGACTAGGCCTGCCCAGAGCCCAGTTACTGGGAAGCAGGTAGTCCTGTTGAGGCAGAGTTGCTAGGAGGCAGTAGTCCTGTGAGGCAGGGTTGCTGGGAGGCAGTGGTCCTGTTACAGGCAGGGTTGCTAGGAAGGCAGTAGTCCTGTTGAGGCCAGGAGTTGCTAGGAAGGCAGTGGAGCCTGTTGAGGCCAGAAATTTGCTAGGAGGCGATAGTCCTGTTGAGGCCAGAGTTGCTAGGAGCAGTAGTCCTGTTGGAGACTGAGGTTATTTTAGGAAACAAGCCCAGATCCTGTTGAGGCAGGGTTGCTAGGAAGACAGTAGTCCTGTTGAGGCAGGGTTGCTGGAGGGCCAGTAGGCCTGTTGAGGCAGGGTTGCTAGGAGGCAGTAGTCCTGTTGGAGGCCAGAAGAGTTGCTGGGAGGCAGTAGTCCTGTTGAGGCAAGGGATGCTAGGAGGCAGAAATGATCCTGTTGAGGCAGGGTTGCTGGGAGGCAGTAGTCCTGTTGAGGCCCAGAGAGTGCTAGAGGCAGCAGTAGGCCTCATTGGGGGCAGGGGGTTGCTGGGAGGCAATCAGTCCTGTTGAGGCAGGTTGCTTTGGAGGCAGTAGTCCTGTTGAGGGCTTGAGTTAACAGGAGGCAGTAGTCCTGTTGAGGCCGGGTTGCTGAGGCAGTAGTCCTGTTGAGGCAGAGGTTGCTAGGAGAGGAGCGTGGTCCTGTTGAGAGCAGGGTTGCTGAGAGGCAGTAGTCCTGTTGAGCCGGGTTGCTAGGAGGCGGTAGGCCTGTTGAGGGCTGGGTTGCTGGGAGGCAGCAGACCTGCCTCAGCAATTTGTTTCATCACAACTTACTCAGCAGTTATTCCACAACGACCTCAGGTCATGATCACCATTAATTATCACTCTGGTCCCACTCATACCAGCACTGACGAGATCATCACACTTCCTCCCTCCACCAGCGCTCTCATGACCCTTATGGTCTTGGCGCTCTTTTATAATAATAATAATATAATAATAATAATAATAATAATTACACTCAAAAGAAATAGTAAAAACACTATATTCCCCATCATTCAGTCAATAGCTGTCATGTATAGTTTATATATATATATATATACACACATATATATATATATATATATATATATAATAATGTGTGTGTATTATTATTAATAATATGTATGTGTGTGTGTGTATGTGTGTGTGTGTGTGCGTGTGTTTTAATATATGTGTACAAAAGAAAACTGAAAAATATTTTGTAATTCCAAGCGCTTTTGTGACTTTTACATTATCAGGGACTATAAAAACAAAACATCAACAAAAGAGCACTCAAGGAACAAGACTCACCATCGCCTACAACAGAACTTCACCTCCTGATCATGACAACACCCGACTCTAGTGAAACTTACAACTGATACTCTCTATCAGCATTAAGATTTTTCTAATGTATCATTAAATTCTTCCCAAATTTTATTAATTATATATGAATCCATTTATATAAACCAAAAGAAATTTTCATATTATTTTCAAAACTGCTTTGTAAACAAGATTCAGTGCTCTTCGTGTCGACCATGGACTTTCCCAGCGATACTACGCACGCCAACTTTTGAAAATCAGTTGGATAGTTCAAATCTCGTGAATAGTAAAACTTGGTTGTGTCGCTACATTTTGTATTTCAAGTTGTATTTTAATATCTTGATGCAGTAAAACTTTTGTACAAAATTTCCCCAAAATACTTTGACGGATCTGTCTATAATTTCAGCATAAAATATCTATAACCTAATACCTAACTGCTTCAACTGTTCCTACTGCCTTTAACCTGCCCCTGCCATGGCTTCTTTCTTCTTATTTTCTAACCTAACTTCTTCTAACACAACCTGGCACTTGCTTCAACTGCTTTAGCTATTTACTTCTTCAAACAACTAAGCACCAAGCAGCCTGCATGGCTGCCTAAGCTGCTTAACTTCAAGCTAACTGCCTAACACAACGTAGAAAGCTGGCTTTAACCTTCTTTGCTTTCTTACCTGGCCTGGCCCTAGCTAACTCAACCTTACATGCACCACCTAACCTTATGCTACCCCTTGCCTTGCCCATATGCCTTACCTAACCCTAACTATACACCTTACCTTTTGTACATTACAGCAACACCATGCCTAATATACAACCTTGCCTTACATATGACACACACAACCTAACTTTCTCCCCACACATTTCTTTAACTTTACTAACATACCTTACCTTTGGCACTTTGCCCGGCAACAACACCTAGCCCTATCCTAACTACTTTAACTAACCTAACCTGGCCTAACCTTCCCTTACAGCACCCTGCGCAACCTTACATATGGCACAACCTAACTGCCTTACCTTGGCATTGTGCTAACACCACCTTACCTTACGCCATGGCCTTTGGCACTTACCTGGCCTAGCCCACATTGGCTAACCTAGCCTGTGCTCTGTGACTCTTCGCCTGCCTACCTGGCTCTTCTTCTTCTACCTACTCTAGCCTAACCTGCTTGCCTGCCCCAGCTACTTCCTGCCTACTACCTACCTGGCCCAGCAGCACCAGCCAGCCTAACCTGCCTGCTCTGTACAACACCTGTGCCCTGCACAGCCTAACTTCTTCAACCTAGCCTGCCTACTCTGCCCTGGCCCCTAACGCCTAACCTGCCCCTGCCTGGCCACAACCTAGCCTCACCTAACTTCAACGCCTAACTGAGGCTTACTCTGGCCCTGTGCAACTTTGAACTATTACAATATTATAAGGCTGGCTCCTCCTCCGGAAAATTGGTGAATAGAAAAATAAACCAACAGACCAAACATAAACACTTTATTGCGAAAATATAAATATAAAACACTTGATATGAAATCGTGAGAAAATTCTCATTAGAGAAAATGAAAAATGAAAAATATAAATGATAACTGATTAACGCTAATATATATATATAGGGGATTATCTAGGTGTTAGTGACACTGTTGTTGAAATCATGTGGATTTAGCACTGATGTATGAAGTCATGAGTGTTAGCGTGACCACCATAAGCGTTGCCCCGCGAAGTATCGCCGTGAGTAGTATCCCGACCGTGACAGGAAAGCAGGTTCTTTACCGCTGAAATGATAACAGAGTTGTTCACAATTTCATGCAGGTGCACAGGTAATTAAATCCAAAACCAGGACGTCTCCATGACGTTGGTCGTCTCCTGTTCTTCTCGTTGATTGACAGAGTGACCCTCTCCTGTCATCCAAGGTAGTGTTGGGAGCTGCGGAGGTCAGGTGATTTTGCTGTTTGACAGAGCCCCACGTCACCTTTCCGGGGAGAGGAGGGGAAGGATGGTGGGAGCTAGACTGACCCTACATTGGCAAGCAGCCGGCAGTCAAACTATCACTTTCAGGAGGGAAAAAAGGCCAGGGGAAAAATGGGAGCAAGCTTACCCTACCTTAGCTTCAAGTAGCCGGCAATGAAACTATTATTACATATGTCCTTTCTCCTATTTATTGAACTTTCCTCACACTAAGCCTAACCACAACACAACCTAGTACCACTAGCCTAACCACATTCTAGCCTAACCTAGCTATTCTAACAACACAACCTAACATGAAATGTAAACTAACCTAACCTAACCTAACCTGCCTAACCTGCAAGCCTAACCTAACCTAACCTAGCACAACCTAAATTTCTTTAACTAACCTAACCTGGCTAACACAACACATAACAGCCTAAGCTAACCTAACCTGCTATTTTACAACACTCCCACTAACTAACCTAAAGTGGCTAACCTAACCTAGAAAGCTACTTTCTTCATAGCTAGCAACTATTAAAGCCCATTTAACCTAGCTAACCTAAATACAACCTAGCCTAACCAGAACTAAGCTAACTAACCCTAACCTAACTAACCTAACCAAGCTAACCTAATAACTAGAAGCTAACTAACTAACTAACCTAAGGTATGTAACCTAACCTAAAGGTAACTAACCTAACCTTACACATACCTTACCTTACATACTAACCTAACCTTACCTTTACCTTGCACACATACAACACACCACTACTTATATGCATACACTTACCTTACATACCTTACCTTACCTTACAACACTTACAACCTCTTATCATTATCTTAACACTAACCTTGCAACACCCATACCTAACCTAGCCTATCTATCTAATCTAAAGCTAACCTAGCCTAAGTAGCATACTAACCTATCTAACCTATCTATTTAACTAACCTTATCTTTGCACACCTATCCCTAACTTGTACCTTACACTTACCTATCCTAACTCTTCTAACCTATCCCTGGCTAACCCTAACCTATCCTAACTAACCTATTCTATCCTAACCCCTCAACATACATGCCTTGCATGCCTTGCCTTATCTTACCTTACCTTACCTTGCAACACCTTACACTCACCTCATGCCTTACCTTAACCCCTAACATGTGACCTAAACTAACACCTTTTAACCTTACCTAACCTAACCTAATAACCACCTTGCCTTACCTTACCTTACTAACCCCATACCTAACCTTGCCTTACCTTGTACCTAACCTAACCTTCACCTTAACTTCCCTAACCTTCCTAACCTTGCCCTTACCTAGCCTTGCCTAGAGAGCCCCTTTAACCTAGCCTTACCTAACCTAGCCTTACCTTAACTAACATAACATACCTTGCCTTACCTAACCTTACTAAGGTAGCCTTACCTAACCTAACCTAGCAACCTAACACCTGCCTTGCCTTACCTAATCTTACCTAACATAACCTTACGTAACCTAACTAACCTGGCCCTAACAACCTAGCCTGGCCTAGCCTAACTTCTTCAACAACCACTAAGCTAGCCTTGCTAACCTAACCTACCTAAACCTTACCCCTAACGTTGCAGCACACAATCTTTCCTAACAACATGACAGCCAGTAACCTAACCTAACTTATACCTAGCAGCCTAACCTAGCCTAACCTTACCTAGCTAGCCTTACCTAACCTAACCTACCTAACCTAACCTTACCTATGTACAGCACCTAATCTTACCTAACAACGTTGCGTCACTAACCTCACCCCCACAGCTGACAGACGCCCATAGTGACTGTACAGGTTACGTGCATAAGCTTGATATCTTCAGAATTATCCACCTAGTTCTTGTGTCATCCCTATGATGCCGAGGAGAGAAATAAGAGACAGAGGCAGCATGGGAGGAACAGCAGCAGCAGGGCAGAGGAGCAGCAGAGGAGGTGCAATGAGGCTTGTGGCAGGAACAGTGGGAACAGCAACAGGAGGCACAGTGGGAACAGCAGCACTTGGGAAGGAGCAGGGGGTGCAGCAGCAGGAAGAACCAGGGGTGCAGCAGCAGGATGAACAGAGAGCAGCAGCAGGAAGAACAGGGGGCAGCAGCGGGAAGAACAGGGGTGCAGCAGCAGGAAGAACGAGGGGTGCAGCAGCAGGATGAACAGAGGCAGCAGCAGGAAGAACAGAGGAGCAGCAGCAGGATGAACAGGGAGAATAGCAGCATGAGGAACAGAGGAGAGACATCAGAAGGAAAACAGGGAGCTGGAGAAGCAACAAGGGAATGGCAGCAGAAGGAACAGGAGGGAACAGGAGAGATCAGGAGGAGCGTAGAAGAACAGAAGCAGCAGGAGGAGCAGGAAGGTCAGGAGGAGAGCAGAAGGAACAGGAAGAGGAGGAGGAGGAGCCATGCGAGGGCGCCTGCTGACCGCTGTCCCCGCTTGTGTTTTATTCTGCTCTGGAAAGTGTGGGCCTCAAATCATGATACAACTAAGGACGTAGAAGAGGAGAAAGGAGAGAACAGAGATAAGGAGATGAGAGGGCAAGATAAGGAAGAGGAGATAGAGAGAACAAGATAAGGAAGAGGAGAGATAAGGAGGAGAGAATAGGAGGAGCGAAGATAAATAAGAGGGAGGAGATAAGAGAGCAGAGAGGGAGGTAGGGAAGGTGAGAGTAAGAGAATGAGATAAGGAATGGGATAAGGAGAGGGGAATGAGATAAAGAGAGGAGGAGATATAGGTAGGAACAAGGAAGAGAGGAGAGATAATGCAAAGCAAACATGTGACAAACCTTGTTTGATATATTAGGAGAAAGGAATAGCCAAAGTACTGGTGAGGATCAGAGGAGAAGGGAAGATGTGAGAAAGAAAGAGAGGTAAGAGAAAGGTGAGAGACTCAAAAGCACAGGAGAAGATGGGGAGATGGAGGGAACTAAGAGAACAGTTAGAAGGAAAGATCAGGCAGAAGAGAAAGTATGGAGAGGCAGGGGAGAATTAAGAGAGGAGGAAATAGTGAGAAAGAGGCACGACACTGTAGTATGTGCAATTTGTATTATACAGTTTCATGTGCAGTTTTAGTAATATATTTCTGATCTTATATTTTGAGTCTTTATCTCTTTAATCCTTTGCAACTCTTGTATCTCGTCTGCACTCCTCTTCCATCTTTGTGGTTTCTTCAGTGATTATATATCAAACATACTTCTCTTCAACATTCATACTCCAGGTCCTGTGTATATGTGGCTGTGTATAGTATACCACACATATAGATGATATTACACAGTGTGTACTACTCGTCTATATGTAGTTGCAGGGTGATTCATAGCTCTGGCTAACCTCTTCGCACCAAGATCGCTACTGGGTCACTCACTTCCTGGCTCTACTGAGCTATCATACCACTCTTCATAAGCAATGTATGGATCACCTCCACCCACCTCACTTTCCTAAGCTTTATTCACTGCCACAACCAACTCTGTGATTGGAAAATAATTCCTACCATCTTTGTGACTCATCAGTCTTCAACTTTAGTATGACACTTGTCATTGTGTTCAATCTCTGGAACATCTTATCTTTGTCCACCTTGTCGATTCTTATCAGTGTTTATGTATTTGTTATCATGTCCCCTGTCCCTCCTGTCCTCCAGTTTCGTCAGAGTCCAGCTCCATAACCTCACTCCTAGGACATGCCCGTAGCTCCTGGACTAATCTCTTTGCAAACCTTTAGACTTTCCTCTAATTTTTCTGGCATTAACATGGTGTGAGTTTCAAGCTGGTGCATACTCTATTATAGGCCTGAAGTACAGGTGTACAGAGTCCCCTGAACGACTCCTTACTGAGATGTTCGGTCATTATACTCACCCAAGATCCTTTTCCTTGGAGTGGAGTTTGCAGTCTTGGCCCCCTAGAGTTGTATTCTGTCTACTTGGTCTTCTTTGTCATTCCCCGATCTTCATAACTTTGCGCTTGGCGGGGTTGAACTCCAGGAGCCAGTTGCTAGACCTGACCTGTAGCCTGTCCAGATCCCTTTGTAGTTCTGCCTAGTCCTCCTCCGATTGAATTCTCCTCACTAACTTCATATTTTCTGTATATGTCATTCATATATTCCATAAACAGCACCGGTCGTAGAACTGACCCCTGTGAAACTCCAATTCCCCCCCCCCTCGTCACAGGCACCCACTCCGACAGCTCATCACGTACCATTACTCATGTTGCTTTCCTGTCAGGTATTCTATGATCCCTGTTATACCTGCCTGGTCCTTCAGCTTTTGCACTAATCTCTTGTGTGGTACTGTGTCAACAACTTTTTTACAGTCCAAGAAAATGCAATCTACCCACACCTTTCTCTCCCTCTTGTCTTACTGTTGTCACCTTGTCATAGAACTCCAGGAGGTTTGTGACACAGGATTTCCCCTTCCTGAATCCATGATGGTTGTTGCAGATAAGCTCATTCCTTTCTAGGTGCTCCACCACTCTTCTCCTGATAATCTTCTCCATGACTTTGCATACTATACATGTCAGTGACACTGGTCTGTAGTTTAATGCTTCGTGTCTGTCTCCTATTTTAAAAACTGGGACTACATTTGCTGTCTTCCGAACCTTAGGTAGTCGCGCTGTTTCGATAGATATGTTGAAAATTGTTGTTAGTGGCACACAGCACCTCTGCTTCTTCTCTCAGGACCCATGGAGAGATGTTATCCGGCACCATCGCGTTTCATGTATATTGCTCGCTTAACTCTGTTGTGTGTATTGTGTCCAGCACTTGATGGTGTACCCCACCTCTCTGTGTTTCTGGAGTCCTTTTTGTCTCCACAGTGAACACTTCCTTAAAACTCTCGTTGAGCTCCTCACAAACATCTCGGTCATTTCTTGTGATCTTCCCTCTTTCCTTCCTCAGCCTAATTGCCTGATCCTTTACTGTTGTTTTCTTCCTGATGTGGCTGTACATTAGAGTACAACAGCTTTGGGTCGGACTTGGCTATCGCTGCTATGTCATTTTCGTATTGTCGTTGGGCCTCCCTCCTTACCTGTGCATATTCATTTCTGGCTCTTCGACTACTCTTCTTATTCTCGTTGGTCCTTTGCCCTCTATACTTTTTCCATTCTCTATTTGTGTGTGTGTGTGTGTGTGTGTGTGTGTGTATGTGTGTGTGTGTGTGTGTGTGTGTGTGTGTGTGTGTGTGTGTGTGTGTGTGTGTGTGTGTGTGTGTGTGTGTGTGGTGGACCTGGGCTGTCATCAGTCATCGATCAAGCTTCAGTCATCACAATGACCTGCCTTAATGACTGACGACCCACCTGTCCTCAACTCCGCGCAGTAATTAAGAGCACAAGAATAATGGTGCTGTCAATATCCGCCGCTCTTGTTAACACCGCCGCCATCGCCGCAGCCGCCGTCGTCGCAGCCGCCGCCGCAGCCGCCCCAAAATTAACTTAAATCTTCTTTACTGTTGTATTTGTTAACCTGATATTAAAAAAAAAATCTTTTGTTTTATTTTTGGGTCGGTAATATATTAGAGAAATTTTTTTGTAATAGAAAATGTTTTTATACAATAGACTCTTGTTGCCTTTTATGGCGCAGATAACGAGTTTATTTTGTTTTATGGCGCCAATATTAAATTGTTAGTTTTATATCGCGAGTATTAAATTGTTACTTTTATGGCGCGAATATTAAATTGTTACTTTTATGGCGCGAATATTAAATTGTTACTTTTATGGCGCGAATATTAAATTGTTAATTTTCGGCGCGAGTATTCAGACAATTTTTGGCGCGAGTATTGGACTGTTATTTTTTTCCCGGAGCGAGTATTGCCTTGTCAGTTTTCAGCGCGAGTATGAAGCTGTCGTTCAACGCTTAAGTGAAGTCCTGTTGATTTTCATCACTAGACAGTCACTGTCATGCTGCACTGACTAATGGAGCTGTTGTTATCGCCAGCATGAACCTGTCGTTTCTCCGTGGTGAACACAAACTTGTCGTTTTCTTTCTGACGCGATTATCTCACCATCTCTCTTCCTTCTTACACGCCAGCGTGAGTGTGGAAGCTGCCGTTTCTCGTGCTATAATTGTGTTACGTCTTCGTGGCGCTGTGTTGCACGTGTGTTGTTTCTCTGTTCCTCATAGCATAGTGTTGCCTCTGTGGATGATGTAGACTGCTTGTTGCTTCCCGTGTCTCTGACCAGCTTGACACTGTCAAGCTTCCCGTGTCTCTGACCAGCTTGACACTGTCAAGCTTCCCGTGTCTCTGACCAGCTTGACACTGTCAAGCTTCCCGTGTCTCTGACCAGCTTGACACTGTCAAGCTTCCCGTGTCTCTGACCAGCTTGACACTGTCAAGCTTCCCGTGTCTCTGACCAGCTTGACACTGTCAAGCTTCCCGTGTCTCTGACCAGCTTGACACTGTCAAGCTTCCCGTGTCTCTGACCATCCTGACACTGTCAAGCTTCCCGTGTCTCTGACCAGCTTGACACTGTCAAGCTTCCCGTGTCTCTGACCAGCTTGACACTGTCAAGCTTCCCGTGTCTCTGACCAGCTTCACACTGTCAAGCTTCCCGTGTCTCTGACCAGCTTGACACTGTCAAGCTTCCCGTGTCTCTGACCAGCTTGACACTGTCAAGCTTCCCGTGTCTCTGACCAGCTTGACATGTCAAGCTGGTCAGAGACATGCAGCAAAGTCATCAAACCTAGAAAAAAGACGAATTGAAACCATTAGGGCAAGGTTCCAACCCGGGAGGTTTCCAGCCCTGGAAATTTCCAGCCCTGGAAGTTACCAGTCCTGGAAGTTACCAGTCCTGGAAGTTACCAGTCCTGGAAGTTACCAGTCCTGGAAGTTACCAGTCCTGGAAGTTCCATCCATGAGAAGTTCAACAACCCACAAGCTTACCAGAGAGTTTAGGAATCCTGACATTAATTCGCAAATGTTAAATGGCAACAAAGAAACCTTGAAATAATAAAATGAAACAATAGATACAACAAATGTCTTAAGATACTAGTATCAGACACTAGTATCAGACACTAGTATCAGACACTAGTATCAGACACTAGTATCAGACACTAGTATCAGACACTAGTATCAGACACTAGTATCAGACACTAGTATCAGACACTAGTATCAGACACTAGTATCAGACACTAGTATCAGACACTAGTATCAGACACTAGTATCGGACACTAGTATCAGACTCTAGTATTGGACACTAGTATCAGACACTAGTATCAGACACTAGTATCAGACACTAGTATCAGACACTAGTATCGGACACTAGTATCGGACACTAGTATCAGACACTAGTATCAGACACTAGTATCAGACACTAGTATCAGACACTAGAATCAGACACTAGTATCGGACACTAGTATCAGACACTAGTATCAGACACTAGTATCAGACACTAGTATCAGACACTAGTATCAGACACTAGTATCAGACACTAGTATCAGACACTAGTATCGGACACTAGTATCGGACACTAGTATCAGACACTAGTATCAGACACTAGTATCAGACACTAGTATCAGACACTAGTATCAGACACTAGTATCAGACACTAGTATCAGACTCTAGTATCAGACACTAGTATCAGACTCTGTATCAGACACTAGTATCAGACACTAGTATCAGACTCTAGTATCAGACTCTAGTATCAGACTCTAGTATCAGACACTAGTATCAGACACTAGTATCACACACTAGTATCAGACTCTAGTATCAGACTCTAGTATCAGACACTAGTATCAGACTCTAGTATCAGACTCTAGTATCAGACTCTAGTATCAGACACTAGTATCAGACTCTAGTATCAGACTCTAGTATCAGACTCTAGTATCAGACACTACCATCAGACACTAGTATCAGACTCTAGTATCAGACTCTAGTATCAGACTCTAGTATCAGACTCTAGTATCAGACTCTAGTATCAGACTCCAGTATCAGACTCTAATATCAGAATCTAATATCAGACTCTAGTATCAGACTCTAGTATCAGACTAGTATCAGACTCTAGTATCAGACTCTAGTATCAGACTCTAGTATCAGACTCTAATATCAGACTCTAGTATCAGACTCTAGTATCAGACTAGTATCAGACTCTAGTATCAGACATTAGTATCAGACTCTAGTATCAGACTCTAGTATCAGACTCTAGTATCAGACACTAGTATCAGACACTAGTATCAGACTCTAGTATCAGACACTAGTATCAGACACTAGTATCGGACATTAGTATCAGACTAGTATCAAGCACTAGTATCAGACTCTAGTATCAGACTCTAGTATCAGACTCTAATATCAGACACTAGTATCAGACACTAGTATCAGACACTAGTATCAGACATTAGTATCAGACACTAGTATCAGACACTAGTATCAGACATTAGTATCAGACATTAGTATCAGACACTAGTATCAGACTCTAGTATCAGACTCTAGTATCAGACTCTAGTATCAGACACTAGTATCAGACACTAGTGTCAGACATTAGTATCAGACTAGTATCAAGCACTAGTATCAGACACTAGTATCAGACACTAGTATCAGACATTAGTATCAGACATTAGTATCAGACACTAGTATCAGACACTAATATCAGACACTAGTATCAGACACTAGTATCAGACACTAGTATCAGACACTAGTATCAGACATTAGTATCAGACTAGTATCAAGCACTAGTATCAGACACTAGTATCAGACACTAGTATCAGACACTAGTATCAGACACTAGTATCAGACACTAGTATTAGTCACTAGTATCAGACTCTAGTATCAGCCTCTAGTATCAGACACTAGTATCAGACTCTAGTATCAGACTCTAGTATCAGACACTAGTATCAGACTCTAGTATCAGACTCTAGTATCAGACTCTAGTATCAGACTCTAGTATCAGACTCTAGTATCAGACTCTAGTATCAGACACTAGTATCAGACTCTAGTATCAGACACTAGTATCAGACTCTAGTATCAGACTCTAGTATCAGACTCTAGTATCAGACTCTAGTATCAGATTCTAGTATCAGACTCTAGTGTCAGACACTAGTATCAGACGCTAGTTTCAGACTCTAGTAACAGACTCTAGAATCAGACTCTAGTATCAGACTCTAGTATCAGACTCTAGTGTCAGACTCTAGTGTCAGACTCTAGTATCAGACTCTAGTATCAGACTCTAGTATCAGACTCTAGTATCAGACTCAAGTATCAGACACTAGTATCAGACACTAGTATCAGACATTAGTATCAGACTAGTATCAAGCACTAGTATCAGACACTAGTATCAGACACTAGTATCAGACATTAGTATCAGACACTAGTATCAGACACTAGTATCAGACAGTATCAGACACTAGTATCAGACACTAGTATCAGACACTAGTATCAGACACTAGTATTAGTCACTAGTATCAGACTCTAGTATCAGACTCTAGTATCAGACTCTAGTATCAGACTCTAGTATCAGACACTAGTATCAGACACTAGTATCAGACATTAGTATCAGACACTAGTATTAGTCACTAGTATCAGACTCTAGTATCAGACTCTAGTATCAGACTCTAGTATCAGACTCTAGTATCAGACACTAGTATCAGACACTAGTATCAGACATTAGTATCAGACTAGTTGTTGCAACCCCTGAATGGGTTACAATGATTATTATGCATATATATAATGTAAATTATCTTTTCATATAATTTTATATTGCTTATATTTGCGATAATAGCTAAATCGTAAATATATTGCTTTATATTCTTATTTGACTTATGTTGTTAGGATGTACATAATATGTGCTCAGTTCAAGTCTTGATTGTCAAACTACTGTAATTATCGCTTGTCGCTCGTTATACTGCCGGCTTCTGGGCTGTGCTGTCCACGGGGCTATCACGTGATCGAGGGGGGGTGTCGTCACCTCGTCTGAAGTATTCAGTCTGCTCTAGACTCGCTTGGTGGTTGGACAGATTGTCTGTCTCATTATTCTTGTTAGTTCTGTAGAACTCTGTTCACAGAACATTGTATAGACTTAGTGATTTTCGACGTTGTACTGAGGTTGTGTGTCCCATAGACACTCTGAGCATCTCAGGTCCTGAGCTGTAGCTTATGACCTAATTTGTACTGGTTTCTGTGTATTGTCAGTCAGGGTTTTTCCTATGCTGAACTTAGATTCAGTAGTATGGGAGTTTTGTAACTTTTGTGGAGGATCTGCTGATGGTCCCTACTTAGTGTCGTTATATTATCTCCTTGATCCTGATTGTGTCGCAGTCGCTTGTTATATGGCTATTGGGCTTAGCATTCTTTTCATTGTTCAAACAGGCTGTTCTGGTTGCCAGTCGGTCAAGAAGTTAGTTTATGTGAGGACTTTGTCAGTCACTTGTTTAAGTCTAGTCGAGTCGTGAGACATAGTGAACTACTTAGAGCACTTACACGCATACACAAACTTACTTGTACATATTTGTAATATCTTATTAAATGTTGATGTACCTGACGGTACTTAAGAATTATAAATGTGATATGTGCTTTCAGCACAATAATATTGTACTTGAGAGAAGTGATGTTATTTTGATTATTGTGATTAATTTAATGTAATTTAATTTGATAATATACCTCTAGACTTAATAAATTTATTTTTTTTATTTCTCTAGTTAGTAGCCTACCAGTTGTAATCCTGAAGCACTATTGAATAATACTGAATTTTAATGGATAATTGGACAAGGATGCTGACTAATTGTTACGAAAACCCAGTAACAGACTGGATGCTAGAAGGGCAGTCCTTTCTAGTATTCACTGGAGATCTCTAAGCTTTTAGAATCGCGTTTTTTGTAACACTAGTATCAAGCACTAGTATCAGATACTAGTATCAGACACTAGTATCAGACACTAGTATCAGACATTAGTATCAGACACTAATATCAGACACTAGTATCAGACACTAGTATCAGACACTAGTATCAGACATTAGTATCAGACATTAGTATCAGACACTAGTATCAGACGCTAGTATCAGACACTAGTATCAGACACTAGTATCAGACACTAGTATCAGACACTAGTATCAGACATTAGTATCAGACATTAGTATCAGACACTAGTATCAGACGCTAGTATCAGACACTAGTATCAGACACTAGTATCAGACACTAGTATCAGACATTAGTATCAGACATTAGTATCAGACACTAGTATCAGACATTAGTATCAGACTAGTATCAAGCACTAGTATCAGACACTAGTATCAGACACTAGTATCATACATTAGTATCAGACACTAGTATCAGACACTAGTATCAGACATTAGTATCAGACACTAGCATCAGACAAGAGTATCAGACACTAGTATCAGACATTAGTATCAGACACTAGTATCAGACACTAGTATCAGACACTAGTATCAGACACTAGTATCAGACAATAGTATCAGACACTAGTATCAGACACTAGTATCAGACACTAGTATCAGACACTAGTATCATACACTAGCATCAGACACAAGTATCAGACACTAGTATCAGACACTAGTATCAGACACTAGTATCAGACATTAGTATCAGACACTAGTATCAGACACTAGTATCAGACACTAGTATCAGACAATAGTATCAGACATTAGTATCAGACACTAGTATCAGACACTAGTATCAGACATTAGTATCAGACACTAGTATCAGACACTAGTATCAGACACTAGTATCAGACATTAGTATCAGACACTAGTATCAGACATTAGTATCAGACACTAGTATCAGACACTAGTATCAGACACTAGTATCAGACACTAGTATCAGACACTAGTATCAGACACTAGTATCAGACATTAGTATCAGACACTAGTATCAGACATTAGTATCAGACACTAGTATCAGACACTAGTACCAGACACTAGTATCAGACACTAGTAACAGACATTAGTATCAGACACTAGTATCAGACACTAGTATCAGACATTAGTATCAGACACTAGTATCAGACACTAGTATCAGACACTAGTATCAGACATTAGTATCAGACACTAATATCAGACAGTATCAGACACTAGTATCAGACACTAGTATCAGACACTAGTATCAGACACTAGTATCAGACACTAGTATCAGACACTAGTATCAGACACTAGTATCAGACATTAGTATCAGACACTAGTATCAGACACTAGTATCAGACACTAGTATCAGACATTAGTATCAGACATTAGTATCAGACACTAGTATCAGACACTAGTATCAGACATTAGTATCAGACACTAGTATCAGACACTAGTATCAGACACTAGTATCAGACACTAGTATCAGACACTAGTATCAGACATTAGTATCAGACACTAGTATCAGACACTAGTATCAGACACTAGTATCAGACATTAGTATCAGACACTAGTATCAGACACTAGTATCAGACACTAGTATCAGACACTAGTATCAGACACTAGTATCAGACACTAGTATCAGACATTAGTATCAGACACTAGTATCAGACATTAGTATCAGACACTAGTATCAGACACTAGTATCAGACACTAGTATCAGACATTAGTATCAGACATTAGTATCAGACACTAGTATCAGACATTAGTATCAGACACTAGTATCAGACACTAGTATCAGACACTAGTATCAGACACTAGTATCAGACACTAGTACCAGACATTAGTATCAGACACTAGTATCAGACACTAGTATCAGACACTAGTATCAGACATTAGTATCAGACACTAGTATCAGACACTAGTATCAGACATTAGTATCAGACACTAGTATCAGACACTAGTATCAGACACTAGTATCAGACATTAGTATCAGACACTAGTATCAGACATTAGTATCAGACACTAGTATCAGACACTAGTATCAGACACTAGTATCAGACATTAGTATCAGACACTAGTATCAGACACTAGTATCAGACACTAGTATCAGACATTAGTATCAGACACTAGTATCAGACACTAGTATCAGACACTAGTATCAGACACTAGTATCAGACATTAGTATCAGACACTAGTATCAGACACTAGTATCAGACACTAGTATCAGACATTAGTATCAGACACTAGTATCAGACACTAGTATCAGACATTAGTATCAGACACTAGTATCAGACACTAGTATCAGACACTAGTATCAGACATTAGTATCAGACACTAGTATCAGACACTAGTATCAGACACTAGTATCAGACATTAGTATCAGACACTAGTATCAGACATTAGTATCAGACACTAGTATCAGACACTAGTATCAGACACTAGTATCAGACATTAGTATCAGACACTAGTATCAGACACTAGTATCAGACATTAGTATCAGACACTAGTATCAGACACTAGTATCAGACACTAGTATCAGACATTAGTATCAGACATTAGTATCAGACACTAGTATCAGACACTAGTATCAGACACTAGTATCAGACACTAGTATCAGACACTAGTATCAGACATTAGTATCAGACACTAGTATCAGACACTAGTATCAGACATTAGTATCAGACACTAGTATCAGACACTAGTATCAGACACTAGTATCAGACATTAGTATCAGACACTGTACGAAGCAGTTCGTGATGTAAATGGTTTAGAATATCGCCAACTTGACGACTGAGACACTTGTACAACACTTGTGCAACGCTTGTACAACACTTGTACAACACTTGTGCAACACTTGTACAACACTTGTACAACACTTGTGCAACACTTGTGCAACACTTGTACAACACTTGTACAACACTTGTACAACACTTGTGCAGCACTTGTACAACACTTGTACAACACTCGTACAACGCTTGTACAACACTTGTACAACGCTTGTACAACGCTTGTACAACACTTGTACAACGCTTGTACAACACTTGTACAACACTTGTGCAACACTTGTACAACACTTGTACAACACTTGTGCAACACTTGTGCAACACTTGTACAACACTTGTACAACACTTGTACAACACTTGTACAACACTTGTACAACACTTGTACAACACTTGTGCATCACTTGTGCAACACTTGTGCAACACTTGTACAACACTTGTACAACACTTGTGCAACACTTGTGCAACACTTGTACAACGTTTGTACAACACTTGCACAACACTTGTGCAACACTTGTGCAACACTTGTACAACACTTGTACAACACTTGTACAACACTTGTACAACACTTGTACAATGCTTGTACAACACTTGTGCAACACTTGTACAACACTTGTACAACACTTGTACAACACTTGTACAACACTTGTACAACACTTGTGCAACACTTGTACAACACTTGTACAACACTTGTACAACACTTGTTCAACACTTGTGCAACACTTGTACAACACTTGTTCAACACTTGTGCAACACTTGTACAACACTTGTACAACACTTGTACAACACTTGTGCAACACTTGTACAACACTTGTGCAACACTTGTACAACACTTGTGCAACACTTGTACAACACTTGTACAACACTTGTACAACACTTGTTCAACACTTGTGCAACACTTGTACAACACTTGTACAACACTTGTACAACACTTGTTCAACACTTGTGCAACACTTGTACAACACTTGTGCAACACTTGTTCAACACTTGTACAACACTTGTTCAACACTTATGCAACACTTGTACAACACTTGTACAACACTTGTGCAACACTTGTACAACACTTGTACAACACTTGTGCAACACTTGTACAACACTTGTACAACACTTGTACAACGCTTGTACAACACTTGTACAACACTTGTACAACACTTGTACAACACTTGTGCAACACTTGTACAACACTTGGTTATCTTTATTAGGAAAAAGTTTCGCCAGCCAGTGACGTTTTCAGTCCAGTACAGAGAAGAACGGTGGAAGATGATTTGGAGTTTGAGGTAATCAGTCCCTCAGTCTGGAGGTGATGTGTTCTGTGCATCAGTCTTCATGGACTGAACACATCGACTCCAGCCTGAGGGACTGATAACCTCAAAAACCTCTTCTTCTTCCATCGTTCATCTGTGTATTGGACTGAAGAAACCTCTGGCTGGCGAAACGTTTCGAAATAAAGATTCCCAAATGTTACACAAGTGTCTCATTCTTCAACGTAGCAAAGCAGTTGAAACAGAAGATATAGCTCCTGGGCCCTCAAACACTGAGCAAAACAAAAACTAATCTTCGTGGAATTTGAGAAATGGTATTTGAAACTTGTTAAGCATTTGTTGAAGATTACAAGAACATGAGGCGATGACGACACTACATAGTCTAAACTAGACACCATCTTGGTGTCCAGCGTTCATCTACAGCCTTGGATCAAGTCGTGAGTTAGTTTGCTAACTTTATTATGTCTTCCATACCCATCCTGTGAGTGGTGGTCACACTATACTCATCCTGTGAGTGGTCACACTACCCATCCTGTGAGTGGTCACACTATACCCATCCTGTGAGTGGTGGTCACACTATACCCATCCTCTGAGTGGTGGTCACACTATACCCATCCTGTGAGTGGTGGTCACACTATACCCATCCTGTGAGTGGTTGTCACACTATACCCATCCTGTGAGTGCTGATCACACTACACCCATCCTGTGAGTGCTGGTCACACTATACCCATCCTGTGGGTGGTGGTCACACTATACCCATCCTGTGAGTGCTGGTCACACTATACCCATCCTGTGAGTGCTGGTCACACTATACCCATCCTGTGAGTGCTGGTCACACTATACCCATCCTGTGAGTGGTGGCCACACTATACTAATCCTGTGTGTGGTGGTCACACCATCCTGTGTGTGGTGGTCACACCATCCTGTGTGGTGGTCACACCATCCTGTGTGTGGTGGTCACCACAACCTGTGTGTGGTGGTCACACCATCCTGTGTGTGGTGGTCACACTGTACTCATCCTGTGAGTGGTGGTCACACTATACCCATCCTGTGAGTGGTGGTCACACTGTGCTCATCCTGTGAGTGGTCACACTATGCTCATCCTGTGAGTGGTGGTCACACTATACCCATCCTGTGAGTGCTGGTCACACTATACTCATCCTGTGAGTGCTGGTCACACTATACCCATCCTGTGAGTGGTCACACTATACTCATCCTGTGAGTGCTGGTCACACTATACTCATCCTGTGAGTAGTCACACTATAATCATCCTGTGAGTGGTGGTCACACTATACCCATCGTGTGAGTGGTGGTCACACTATACCCATCCTGTGAGTGGTGGTCACACTATACTCATCCTGTGAGTGGTCACACTATACCCATCCTGTGAGTGCTGGTCACACTATACTCATCCTGTGAGTGGTCACACTATACCCATCCTGTGAGTGGTGGTCACACTATACCCATCCTGTGAGTAGTGATCACTACATACCTATCCTGTGAGTAGTAGTCACTACATACCCATCCTGTGAGTAGTGATCACTACATTCTCATCCTGTGAGTAGTAGTCACTATATACCCATCCTGTGAGTAGTGATCAGTACATACCCATCCTGTGAGTAGTAGTCACTATATACCCATCCTGTGAGTAGTGATCAGTACATACCCATCCTGTGAGTAGTAGTCACTACATAACCATCCTGTGAGTGGTGGTCACACCACGTACGGGATGGGTCTTTGTACCCAATATTTCCGTTATGGAATGGAACAAAATTGAATACTCTCTTATCAAACATGATAGGAATACCTTATATAATTCAAGTGATGGAATGTACAAACTCGACAGCTATTTAGTAGTCAATTGTATACAATCTTAAGCAAAGATGATATACAAAAATCCCCAAATATCTTATCATGCAAGGATCCTCGTGAAGATTTTATGACGTTAGACCAGCGCTCTCTACGCCTGTCCTTCACGTTTCGCTCGTCGGGAATCCCTTCTGTCTGGATCACAGTACATAGAGAATACCAAGAGGTATAATTGGCCTTTGTTGGGGCAGGGGAAACTATACCGATATTAGAGCTCTTTTTCTCTAGTGTCGTTTGGAAGGTAAACTATGATAAACTGTTCCACACGTTTCTCCCATCGGAGATTGCGTTCCGCCTTCGATAGTCCCGTATATGGGGAATTCCATAATATTAGTAAGTTTGCTTAGGCATTGCATATGAGTACAGTTACACAAGTTTATACGACTACAAATTGCATAATAACTTACATGTGTGAGTTTCACAGGGTAGCCTCGGGAAGGTGAGTTAGTGAGACTGATCGCCTCTAGTGAGTTTATTCAGGTATACACAAATACAGTTACATAGATTATCATACATAGCAGCATATGTGTAGAGAACCTGGGATAACCCAGAAAAGTCAGAGTGACTTATTACCATAGTGGTCCTAGTGTTAAGAAACAGTGCAATTGTCATGGTAAATACGTCGTTATTAGGTATATATCTTTCCTGGCACTTTCTGGAACATTATGACGCATGGTAGTACAGGATAACAACTAGTTAATCAGATTCGTTTAATAATGTGATACTGCTACATACAACTTGAGTTTCGGGTGCATCAACAACTTAGGTCAAATGATTCCATGTGGCTGTAGATCACTTTATATCGATTCGATGCTGTTTCAAGGCTGACTGCTGCGTTTCCTTAATATTCTGTAACTTGCTTCCTGTAAACCTCTGATGCCCCTGCACTTCCCCTGACCCTGGAAGGGTGTGAAGGGACGGGGGAGGAAGGTGTGTGAGGTCGGTGGTGACTTTCTCATTCTGTGATATGGGCTGCCACTGATATCTTCTGCCTTGCCTCAGAGAATTTACCCTCCTATCTGTTGCTGTTTGTAACATTGCATAGCTGCTGACGACGCACGAGAGTGTGAAAGATCTATAGCTTATTCTGCATATGTGTGTGTGTACTCGCCTACTTGTACTCACCTAGTTGAGGTTGCACGGGTCGAGTCCAAGCTCCTGGCCCCGCCTCTTCACTGGTCGCTACTAGGTCACTCTCCCTGAACCGCGAGCTTTATCATACCTCTGCTTAAAGCTGTGTATGGATTTTGCCTCCACTACATCGCTTCTCAAACTATTCCACTTCCTGACTACTCTGTGGCTGAAGAAATACTTCCTAACATCCCTGTGATTCATCTGTGTCTTCAACTTCCAACTGTGTCCCCTTGTTGCTGTGTCCCATCTCTGGAACATCCTGTCTTTGTCCACCTTGTCAATTCCTCTCAGTATTTTGTATGTCGTTATTATGTCCCCCTTATCTATCCTGTTCTCCAGTGTCGTCAGGTTGATTTCCCTTAACCTCTCCTCGTAGGACATACCTCTTAGCTCTGGAACTAGACTTGTTGCAAACCTTTGCACTTTCTCTAGTTTCTTTACGTGCTTGGCTAGGTGTGGGTTCCAAACTGGTGCCGTGTGTGTGTGTGTGTGTGTGTGTGTGTGTGTAACTGATACCGCGCATTAGTTACAAAACGTTGGAGGCACAAAACAGAGAGAGAGATAAGAAGAGTAGTTAAAGAAAATACATAATAACCAGAATATAACATCAAAGCAATAATGAAAACTTGTATACCAAGCTGAGATAACTGGAAATAACATCGTGATATATGGACGGTGAAATGCTTTAAAAAATAACTGTGCAACATATTACTGAAATAAATAAAACTACTTACCAAACTATGTTCAAGAAATAAAGAGGAATATTGATAATTCTTTGAAGAGGTATAATGACCGAGATAACGGGAGAATACGATAACACAAACTACTGTTAATGCTGCCTTCGTAACTCACGAAATCGTAATAACATTACTACAAACATTTTACGGAACCAGTTTCAGGGACTCTTCCTGTAACTTGCTGTACCTTGGTAGCCTCACCCTCACTAGTGGGAGTACCTTGCCTCTTCACTGTTAAGCTTGCAGTAAGACTAGCAGTGATGGCCTGAGTACATGGTCACTGAGATCAGTATTCAGCCTCATCCACTTTCACACTGCTGGTCTTATGGATGAGTGCGAGGGTCTGAGAGTGCTCTTAGATTCGTATGAGATAGTCACGTACCAGGCTGGGTATCTGACATCTTTCTTGCCCATGACTGAGGCTGGAAGGTGTGGCTGAAGTCTTACATAGCTCATGTCAAGGCTGGAGAGCTGTGGTGAGTGTCTGACCTGGTCTTACCAGCCCAGGATCAGCCGTTATACCACCTAAGCTCATGTACAGCCTAAGATCTGTTTTCTTATTTCGGCTCATTTACAGGGAAAAAAGGTTATTCTTCCTCATAGATAGGATAACAGCTAAGAGCTGTTATCCTATCTATGCTCACTTACAGGCGAAGATCTGTTATTCTATGTATGCTCATTTACAGATTAAGAGTTGTAAACTGCTCTGCCATTGTTTACATACGTGTTTACCTTCAGCCTTCCAGCCAAATGTTTGTCTCATCGATCTTCCTTGCTCTCACTTCTATCCTCTTCCTTCTCTTCCATTCTTCCTCATCTACTCTTCATCATTCCTCCTCCTCATTTCTCCATCTTCCCATTTCTTCGTCTCCTGCTTCTTTTATCCTTCCTTCCCTCCCTATTCGTTCATTTCTCTCACCATCTACCCTCTCATCTCTTTGCTTTCCTTCCCTACCACACTCTCCCCTCTCCCTTCTTAATATTTCCCTCTCACCCTCTTCTTCATTTCCTCCTTCCTGTCTCCACCACACTGAGAGAGAACACCTCCTGCTCCTATAATTGAAACTCAAACCAATATGTCACTTTCTCAGCTTAAAAACCCTGCTTGGGCTTAAGTTATCTGTTGGCTGAGTTATTAGGTTATCCTTGAAGGGGCAGCTTTAAGTATTTACCAGAATTATAACTTTTCTCGGCCTTTCTTTTAACTTCCTCATTCGATAGGCTTCACATTTTTCAGTGCTTGTGAACGGTAATTAGACCACAACCCTTACAATGGCGTACCTTCAGACGTTAAAAACAACGTCCCAGGTGTTTTGACTACGACGGAGAGTAAAATTTACGTTTTTAAGTGCGTGAAACGTTGATTCCTGTAAAATCAATTTTGGGCACATTGTTTTCCATATTATGCATGTCTTGATACAATCTTGATATAGCCTTGATATAACCTTGATACAGCCTTGGCACAACTTTTATACAGTCTTGACATAGCCTTGATACAGCCTTGGTGCAACCTTAATATAGCCTTGATGCAGCCTTGATACAGTGTTGCTACGGGCCTGGTGGAAGCTTGATAATGAGCTTTACGAAGGAATAACAAGTGATATGATCAAGTTGACAGAGGACACAAGTAGACAGGATAACTGATTCAGGGGAAGACACCGCTGAACTTGCGAAATATTTAGACAAACTCACGTCGAGATCAAATTATGTATTTTGTCTTCCACTTCTGATTGACTTCATTATTAATGATTGGTGCATCTTACAGCCAGGATAGTGACTATCAAGACTTACAGTATGACTGGTGCATCTCACAGCCAGGATAGTGACTATCTAGACTTACAGTATGACTGGTGCATCTTACAGCCAGGATAGTGACTATCAAGTCTTACAGGGAGTGAATTTGCCATAAAATTCAATTTTTTGTTACCAAGTTTGGAATCGCTGGAATCCGAGTGAAAACTGGAGAATGTCTCCTCTGATAGGATTCAAACTTTCAGCCCTGGCTTGGCATCCAGAACGTACATTATTAACGTGTACACAGGCGAATGAGACTTACGTACGAGTTGTTTGTGCATTCCAGCCACTGTATTGCTCCAGTCACTGTATTGTTCCAGTCACTATATTGTTCCAGTCACTATATTGTTCCATTCATTATATTGTTCCAGTCACTAAATTGTTCCAGTTGCTGTATTGTTCCAGTCACTGCATTGTTTTGGGTCACTGTATTGTTTCAGTCACTGTATTGCTCCAATCATGGTATTGTTCCAGTCACTCTATTGTTCCAGTTTCTGTATTTTTCCGGTCACTGTATTGTTCCAGTCACGGTATTGTTCCAGTCACTGCACTGTTCGTCATTGTATTCCAGTCACTGTATTGTTCCAGTCACGGTATTGTTCCAGTCATTGTATTGTTCCAGTCACTGTATTGTTTTAGTCACGGTATTGTTCCAGTCACTGTATTGTTCCAGTCACGGCATTGTTTGTCACTGTATTATTCCAGTCAAGGTATTGTTCCGGTCACTGTATTATTCCGGTCACTGTATTGTTCCAATCACGGTATTGTTCCAGTCGCTGTATTGTTCCGGTCATCGTATTGTTCTAGTCACGGTATTGTTCCAGTCTCGGTATTGTTCCAGTCTCGGTATTGTTCCAGTCTCGGTATTGTTCCAGTCTCGGTATTGTTCCAGTCTCGGTATTGTTCCAGTCTCGGTATTGCGTCTGTTTAGTCTTTACTTTCTACCTTTAAACTGTGTTGGTATAAACAGTTCCACTAGTAGTGTAACTGCTAGAGAATGCCTTTCCTGGTAGACTTGAAACCTTCAGTGTTGGTAGACTTTATTAAACCAGAGCCTCACTATCACTTTATCTAAATTTTATATTGCCAATTTTGTTGAATGAAATGGCTGCCATATCGTAACTAGAGAATGTCTCTTCTGGTCGGCTTCAAACTTTTAATCGCTAGTGTACCTTAAGTGAAAATATGTGTTATTGAATTTGGGTTTTGTAGGTGACAATTTCTGAGTTTTAAACAATTTTTTTTCTCAAATCGGACTTTCTTATAAAACTTAAAATCTGACATTTTTTTCTAAGCGGATTGTTAAAACTTGAAGTGGAAGACAACACCAGAGTTTGTTAAGTGTTGGAAATCTGACGTTTTTAATTTTTATGACTTTACTGAACCTTAAATATTGTACAACATTACGGCAAGTGAACCCCCACAGTGTCAGCTACAGTGTCAGCTACAGTGTCAGCTGCAGTGTCAGCTACAGTGTCAGCTACAGTGTCAGCTACAGTGTCAGCTAATGTCAGCTCCAGTGTCAGCTACAGTGTCAGCTACAGTGTCATCTCCAGTGTCAGCTACAGTGTCAGCTCCAGTGTCAGCTAATGTCAGCTCCAGTGTCAGCTACAGTGTCAGCTCCAGTGTCAGCTAATGTCAGCTCCAGTGTCAGCTAATGTCAGCTCCAGTGTCAGCTACAGTGTCAGCTACAGTGTCAGCTACAGTGTCAGCTACAGTGTCAGCTACAGTGTCAGTTGCAGTGTCAGCTACAGTGTCAGCTACAGTGTCAGCTACAGTGTCAGCTAATGTCAGCTACAGTGTCAGCTACAGTGTCAGCTCCAGTGTCAGCTACAGTGTCAGCTACATTGTCAGCTACAGTGTCAGCTACAGTGTCAGCTACAGTGTCAGCTACATTGTCAGCTACAGTGTCAGCTACAGTGTCAGCTACAGTGTCAGCTACAGTGTCAGCTACAGTGTCAGCTACATTGTCAGCTACAGTGTCAGCTACAGTGTCAGCTACAGTGTCAGCTCCACTGTCAGCTAATGTCAGCTACACTGTCAGCTACAGTGTCAGCTCCAGTGTCAGCTAATGTCAGCTCCAGTGTCAGCTACAGTGTCAGCTACAGTGTCAGCTCCAGTGTCAGCTAATGTCAGCTACAGTGTCAGCTACAGTGTCAGCTACAGTGTCAGCTAATGTCAGCTCCAGTGTCAGCTACAGTGTCAGCTACAGTGTCAGCTCCAGTGTCAGTTAATGTCAGCTACAGTGTCAGCTACAGTGTCAGCTCCAGTGTCAGCTACAGTGTCAGCTACAGTGTCAGCTACATTGTCAGCTACAGTGTCAGCTATAGTGTCAGCTCCAGTGTCAGCTAATGTCAGCTCCAGTGTCAGCTACAGTGTCAGCTACAGTGTCAGCTCCAGTGTCAGCTAATGTCAGCTACAGTGTCAGCTACAGTGTCAGCTACAGTGTCAGCTAATGTCAGCTACAGTGTCAGCTACAGTGTCAGCTACAGTGTCAGCTAATGTCAGCTACAGTGTCAGCTACAGTGTCAGCTAATGTCAGCTACAGTGTCAGCTACAGTGTCAGCTAATGTCAGCTACAGTGTCAGCTACAGTGTCAGCTACAGTGACAGCTACAGTGTCAGCTACAGTGTCAGCTACATTGTCAGCTACAGTGTCAGCTACAGTGTCAGCACCAGTGTCAGTTAATGTCAGCTCCAGTGTCAGCTACAGTGTCAGCTACAGTGTCAGCTCCAGTGTCAGCTACAGTGTCAGCTACAGTGTCAGCTACAGTGTCAGCTCCAGTGTCAGCTAATGTCAGCTACAGTGTCATCTACAGTGTCAGCTCCAGTGTCAGCTAATGTCAGCTCCAGTGTCAGCTACAGTGTCAGCTACAGTGTCAGCTACAGTGTCAGCTCCAGTGTCAGCTAATGTCAGCTACAGTGTCAGCTACAGTGTCATCTAATGTCAACTACAGTGTCAGCTACAGTGTCAGCTACAGTGTCAGCTCCAGTGTCAGCTAATGTCAGCTCCAGTGTCAGCTAATGTCAGCTACAGTGTCAGCTACAGTGTCAGCTACAGTGTCAGCTCCAGTGTCAGCTAATGTCAGCTACAGTGTCAGCTACAGTGTCAGCTACAGTGTCAGCTAATGTCAGCTAATGTGTCAGCTACAGTGTCAGCAACAGTGTCAGCTACAGTGTCAGCTCCAGTGTCAGCTAATGTCAGCTCCAGTGTCAGCTACAGTGTCAGCTACAGTGTCAGCTACAGTGTCAGCTCCAGTGTCAGCTAATGTCAGCTACAGTGTCAGCTACAGTGTCAGCTACAGTGTCAGCTACAGTGTCAGCTAATGTCAGCTCCAGTGTCAGCTACAGTGTCAGCTACAGTGTCAGCTACATTGTCAGCTACAGTGTCAGCTACAGTGTCAGCTCCAGTGTCAGCTAATGTCAGCTCCAGTGTCAGCTACAGTGTCAGCTACAGTGTCAGCTCCAATGTCAGCTAATGTCAGCTACAGTGTCAGCTACAGTGTCAGCTACAGTGTCAGCTCCAGTGTCAGCTAATGTCAGCTACAGTGTCAGCTACAGTGTCAGCTGTGTGCGGCAGGCAGCTGTGGCATCGGCAGCTATGTGGCTACGGTAGCGGTGGCAGCAGCTGGCGGCACGTGCACGGCTTGTGGCACGGCAGGCTGGTGCGCACGCGTATGCTTGGCTAGCGGACAGCAGCTTGCGGCGGCAGGCTTGGCACGGCGGCTTGCAGTGGCACGGCAGCTAAGTGGCACGTGCAGCTTGGTGGCTCAGGCGGCAGGTGTGCGGCACCGGCAGCTGGTGGCACGGCAGCTTGTGGCACAGGCAGCTGCACGGTCAGCTGCACAGCACGGTTGGCACAGGCGCCATGTGGCACGGCGGCATGGCACAGCGCACGTGGCACGGCAGCGCTTGGTGGCAGCGGCAGTGGCTAGTGGCATTGGTGCAGCATAGTGTCGGCACGGCAGCGGTGGCATTGCAGCAGCTTGGTGGCACGAGCAGCGGTGGCACGCAGCGTGTGGCACGGCAGCTGTGTGGCGACGGTGGCTAGCGCGGTGGCACGCAGCTTGGTGGCACGGCGCAGTGGCACGGCAGCTTGGTCGGCACGTGGCAAGGTGGCACAGGTAACTTGCTGGCAGCGCGGTGGCAGGCGGCAGGTGGCGGCAGCAGTGTGGCACGGCAGGCTCGGTGGCACAGCAGCGGCATAGGCACGGCAGCGGTGGCACGGCAGCTTGTGGCACAGCAGCTTGCGGTGGCACACGGCAGCTGGCACGGCAGCGTGGCACGCGGCTTGGTGGCACGGCTGGCGCAGCAGCTAAGTGGCCGGCGCGGTGGCACGGCAGCTTGGTGCACGGCAGCTGTGCAGGCACGGTGCGCTCGGCAACGGTGGCTACGGCACAGTGGCTGCGCACGGTGGCACTTGCGCGTGCACAGCAGCTGGTGTGGCCAGTGGCGCACGCACGGTGGCACGGCAGCAGTGCGCACGGCAGCAGTGCGCACGGCAGTGGCACAGGCGGCTGGCACGGCAGTCCGTGCGCAACGGTGGCCGGTAGCTAAGGTGCACAGGCGGGTGGCACAGCAGCTTGGTGGCACAGCAGCTTGGTGGCACAGCAGCTTGGTGGCACAGCAGCTTGGTGGCACGGCAGCTTGGTGGCACAGCAGCTTGGTGGCACAGCAGCTTGGTGGCACGGCAGCTTGGTGGCACAGCAGCTTGGTGGCACGGCAGCTTGGTGGCACAGCAGCTTGGTGGCACAGCAGCTTGGTGGCACATCAGCTTGGTGGCACAGCAGCTTGGTGGCACGGCAGCTTGGTGGCACAGCAGCTTGGTGGCACAGCAGCTTGGTGGCACAGCAGCTTGGTGGCACGGCAGCTTGGTGGCACAGCAGCTTGGTGGCACAGCAGCTTGGTGGCACAGCAGCTTGGTGGCACGGCAGCTTGGTGGCACGGCAGCTAGGTGGCACGGCAGCTTGGTGGCACGGCAGCTAGGTGGCACGGCAGCTTGGTGGCACGGCAGCTAGGTGGCACAGCAGCTTGGTGGCACGGCAGCTAGGTGGCACGGCAGCTTGGTGGCACGGCAGCTAGGTGGCACAGCAGCTTGGTGGCACGGCAGCTAGGTGGCACGGCAGCTTGGTGGCACAGCAGCTTGGTGGCACAGCAGCTTGGTGGCACAGCAGCCGCCCTCTCCTCAGCTTTACACACATGATGCCTGAAGCTTCTCAAGATGACATTAGAACGTTGGTGTCGTACTTAGCACAAGTTTGTGTTGATAGTGTAGCTGCATTTTGGAAAAATAAACACAAATGCAATAAAACCTGATCCTTTATTGACAACGTCTCGCCCACACAGTGGACTTTATTAAGTCACAAACAGACCTGTGTGTGGGCGAAACGTTGTAAAGTATCGCATTATATTGCAATTGTGTTTCTTTTTCTATTGTGTTGGTATTTTATATTATTTATCTCAACAGAGGCCATTTATTGCACTGTTTTGCCTTAGTGCTGGTGAGGGGGGTTCTTGATCCAAGGAACTGGATTTGTCCTTTTCTTCTTTTTGTCGAACCCAAATGTTTCCCATTCCGCTATACCCCTTACGGGTATAACGCTTTCCCCTGATTAAAATAAATCTTTAATGGATGATTTATCTAATGTTCAGGCTGTGTAGCAGCAAATGTTGGCTTCAGAGCAACACCTGGAGAATGCATCTTCTGGTCGGCTTTAAACTTTCAGTGCTGATGTGGTTTTCCCCTCAAAGGAAAGTTCGCCTTGATTTCAGGTTTTGTAAGTTCTAATGTTCCAACTTTATTAATTAAACTGGTTTGTGTTTAATAACTTCAGAATGTCTCTCCTGGTGAGAAATAAATCGCAGTGTTGGGTCTGTATAATGTATTTTGATGCGTCTATAACATCTGTGTACCAGCAAGACTATGTTTACAATTTTTAATGCTAGACACACGTGTAGTCCCAGTTTACTTTTGTTCTGTGTAGTCCCAGTTTGCTTTTGTTCTGTGTAGTCCCAGTTTACTTTTGTTCTGTGTAGTCCCAGTTTACTTTTGTTCTGTGTAGTCCCAGTTTACTTTTCTTCTGTGTAATCCTAGTTTACTTTTGTCGTCTGTAGTTCCAGTCTACTTTTGACCTCTGTAGTCCCAGTTTACTTTTGTTCTGTGTAGTCCCAGTTTGCTTTTGTTCTGTGTAGTCCCAGTTTGCTTTTGTTCTGTGTAGTCCCAGTTTGCTTTTGTTCTGTGTAGTCCCAGTTTGCTTTTGTTCTGTGTAGTCCCAGTTTGCTTTTGTTCTGTGTAGTCCCAGTTTACCTTTGTCCTCTGTAGTCCCAGTTTACTTTTGTCCTCTGTAGTCCCAGTTTACTTTTATCCTCTGTAGTCCCAGTTTACTTTTGTCCTCTGTAGTCCCAGTCTACTTTTGTCCTCTGTAGACCCAGTTTACTTTTGTCCTCTGTAGTCCCAGTTTACTTTTGTCCTCTGTAGTCCCAGTCTACTTTTGTCCTCTGTAGTCCCAGTTTACTTTTGTCCTCTGTAGTCCCAGTCTACTTTTGTCCTCTGTAGTCCCAGTTTACTTTTGTCCTCTGTAGTCCCAGTTTACTTTTGTCCTCTGTAGTCCCAGTTTACTTTTGTCCTCTGTAGTCCCAGTTTACTTTTGTCCTCTGTAGTCCCAGTTTACTTTTGTCCTCTGTAGTCCCAGTCTACTTTTGTCCTCTGTAGACCCAGTTTACTTTTGTCCTCTGTAGTCCCAGTTTACTTTTGTCCTCTGTAGTCCCAGTTTACTTTTGTCCTCTGTAGTCCCAGTCTACTTTTGTCCTCTGTAGTCCCAGTTTACTTTTGTCCTCTGTAGTCCCAGTTTACTTTTGTCCTCTGTAGTCCCAGTTTACTTTTGTCCTCTGTAGTCCCAGTTTACTTTTGTCCTCTGTAGTCCCAGTTTACTTTTGTTCTGTGTAGTCCCAGTTTACTTTTCTTCTCTGTAACCCTAGTTTACTTTTGTCCTCTGTAGTCCCAGTCTACTTTTGTCCTCTGTAGTCCCAGTTTACTTTTGTCCTCTGTAGTCCCAGTCTACTTTTGTCCTCTGTAGTCCCAGTCTACTTTTGTCCTCTGTAGTCCCAGTCTACTTTTGTCATCTGTAGTCCCAGTTTACTTTTGTTCTGTGTTATCCCAGTTTACTTTTGTGTAGTCCCAGTTTACTTTTGTCCTGTGTAGTCCCAGTTTACTTTTGTCCTGTGTAGTCCCAGTTTACTTTTGTCCTGTGTAGTCCAAGTTTACTTTTGTCCTGTGTAGTCCCAGTTTACTTTTGTCCTGTGTAGTCCCAGTTTACTTTTGTCCTGTGTAGTCCAAGTTTACTTTTGTCCTGTGTAGTCCAAGTTTACTTTTGTTCTGTGTAGTCCCAGTTTACTTTTGCTCTGTGTAGTCCTAGTTTACTTTTGCTCTGTGTAGTCCCAGTTTACTTTTGCTCTGTGTAGTCCTAGTTTACTTTTGCTCTGTGTAGTCCCAGTTTACTTTTGCTCTGTGTAGTCCTAGTTTAGTTTTGTCCTCTGTAGTCACTTTCATGTGATAATTCCGAGTCACATCTGAGTAGCTTCAAGACTTAAACACTGATACTAGATCATGCAACATCAGAGTCTCTCTGAGATACCAAGGAAAAGCCTCTTCGGTTTAGCTCCAGAGTTGGTGTTTCTCAGTGGGAAAGGTTGCATCAGATTTTGTCTGCCTTTGTACTAATTTACCATTTTTATTGAAATTTGGATATTAAGGTCAATACTTGACCAGCCGGGCAGTGGCTGATTGATCAGACCCTAGTCATGGATTCGGCCGCGGGGGCGTTGACCCCCGGAACACCCTCCAGGTATACTCCAGGTATTAGTTTCCATATGATGATTTGTGCCGCACTCTGCACTGTTCCAGCTTCACGCACTGATGCGCCGAGGACTGGGGTTGTGCAGTACTGGGACATCTTCCTCGGATCTCATAGACACTGAAATACATATAATTGTTGTAGGCTTGAACCTCTGTCCTCCTGCCTGTCTTTTTTAGTTGATTTCTGAATGTTTAGCCTTAGTTTCTATAGTTTTTTGGGTGGATTTCTAAATGTTTTAGCCTGCTTCTATATTTTTGTGTGGGTTTCCAAATGTTTTACCTAGTTTATTTATTTTTTGCCTGGATTCTAAATGGGCTGGTTTCTGTTTGTATGTGAGGTGGTATTCGACTTATAAATATATGAGCTAGTTTCTAAATGTTTGGAATGGTTTAAAATGTTTTAGCTGGTTTCTAAAGGTCTGGCTGGTTTCACCTCGCTCCTTTCTCTCCCTTCCCTCGCCATCAACGTCACTTCTCCTCGCCACACTCTTCGCCTTTCCCTCGTCACCCTTCTTGTCCCCTCGCCACCCAACTTTTTTTTTCAAGCCACTCTCCTCGCCGCTCTCGCCATTCATTTCGCCGCATCGTTATCCTCCTCGCCACCCCTCCAGCCTCCTTCCTCGCCTCTCTCTTCGCCCCCCTCCCCTCGCCCCGTCCCAGGTGCACAAGGTTGTATTTGCTAAGTAAATTCGCCATTGTGCTGGTGTGTGTTTGTGTGTGTAGAGAATCTCGCCAAATTCCTTTATTGAAGTGACACTGTTCCGAGTGGCTGAGGTGAGATGCAGGAGTGCTGAGTGAACTGACTCCTCTCAGAGCACGAGAGATGTTGCTGAGTGAACTGACTCCTCTCAGAGCACGAGAGATGTTGCTGAGTGAACTGACTCCTCTCAGAGCACGAGAGATGTTGCTGAGTGAACTGACTCCTCTCAGAGCACGAGAGAGAAGTTGCTGAGTGAACTGACTCCTCTCAGAGCACGAGAGATGTTGCTGAGTGAACTGACTCCTCTCAGAGCACGAGAGATGTTGCTAAGTGAACTGACTCCTCTCAGAGCACGAGAGATGTTGCTGAGTGAA
>NW_027195074.1:120000-247500 GCF_038502225.1 Cherax quadricarinatus
TTAAATTTGCAAATTTTTCCAACAATTGGGCTCAACATAACTACTAACCATTTGGATAATTTATAGGAAACTGAACCTGGAGCTAATAACAGGTCTGACGGGATTACCTGGTTTGTGGGTTTTATTAATCCGAACATATATGGTAAAGCTGGATTGGTGGTCATGATTTTTTAAATTAATTCATCTTTGCATTTCACCAGAGCTCTAAATAAAGCAATTAAACAAGCGACACTTAACTAACCCTTGTATATCAAGTAATCTGATTCCAGCCACTCAGAAGGTCCTCTCTTGACAACCAGCTGGCGGCAGGTAACCTTTACAATGTATACTGTAACAAGGAAACCACTTCGCGTTTACCGATATATATATATATATATATATATATATATATATATATATATATATATATATATATATATATATATATATATATATATATATATATATATATATATATATCGGTAAACGCGAAGTGGTTTCCTTGTTACAGTATACATTGTAAAGGTTACCTGCCGCCAGCTGGTTGTCAAGAGAGGACGGTCTGAGTGGCTGGAATCAGATTACTTGATATATAAAGGTTAGTTGAGTGTCGCTTGTTTAATTGCTTCCTTGAGAGCTCTAGGCTTGTTTGTTTATAATTTAGGAAATGTCAGCTGAACCGAGAGCCGTCAGCCGTTAGCCGTCAGGCGAAGGACAGGTGAGGGTTGTTGACACGACAGTCTGGTAGTGACTACATTGTAGGATGTGAGGTTAAGGTTACTTGTATACTATCCTGTGACAGGTGACTCTGACTCTCACTCTCTCTCTCTCTCTCTCTCTCTCTCTCTCTCTCTCTCTCTCTCTCTCTCTCTCTCTCTCTCTCACACACTCTCTCTCTCTCTCACACACACACACACACACACACACACACACACACACACACACACACGACCTTCACACCTCAACACACTAAGTGTTCAGCAACTTTCAGTGTTAATTGAGAAAGTTGTTCCTCTTGTTACTAAGTTATAATTAGTCCATACCCTACACTGCCCCCTGCCATACCCTACACTGTCCCCTGCCATACCCTACACTGTCCCCTGCCATACCCTACACTGCCCCCTGCCATACCCTACACTGTCCCCTTCCATACCCTACACTGCCCCCTGCCATACCCTACACTGTCCCCTTCCATACCCTACACTGTCCCCTTCCATACCCTACACTGTCCCCTTCCATACCCTACACTGTCCCCTGCCATACCCTACACTGCCCCCTGCCATACCCTACACTGTCCCCTGCCATACCCTACACTGTCCCCTGCCATACCCTACACTGTCCCCTGCCATACCCTACACTGTCCCCTGCCATACCCTACACTGTCCCCTGCCATACCCTACACTGTCCCCTGCCATACCCTACACTGTCCCCTGCCATACCCTACACTGTCCCCTGCCATACCCTACACTGCCCCCTGCCATACCCTACACTGCCCCCTGCCATACCCTACACTGTCCCCTGCCATACCCTACACTGTCCCCTGCCATACCCTACACTGCCCCCTGCCATACCCTACACTGCCCCCTGCCATACCCTACACGGCCCCCTGCCATACCCTACACTGGCCCCTGCCATACCCTACACTGCCCCCTGCCATACCCTACACTGCCCCCTGCCATACCCTACACTGCCCCCTGCCATACCCTACACTGCCCCCTGCCATACCCTACACTGCCCCCTGCCATACCCAACACTGTCCCGTGCCATACCCTACACTGCCCCCTGCCATACCCTACACTGCCCCCTACCATACCCTACACTGCCCCCTGCCATACCCTACACTGTCCCCTGCCATACCCTACACTGCCCCCTGCCATACCCTACACTGCCCCCTGCCATACCCTACACTGCCCCCTGCCATACCCTACACTGCCCCCTGCCATACCCTACACTGTCCCTTGCCATACCCTACACTGCCCCCTGCCATACCCTACACTGTCCCCTGCCATACGCTACACTGCCCCCTGCCATACCCTACACTGACCCCTGCCATACCCTACACTGCCCCCTGCCATACCCTACACTGTCCCCTGCCATACCCTACACTGCCCCCTGCCATACCCTACACTGTCCCCTGCCATACCCTACACTGTCCCCTTCCATACCCTACACTGTCCCCTTCCATACCCTACACTGCCCCCTGTCATACCCTACACTGTCACCTGCCATACCCTACACTGTCCCCTTCCATACCCTACACTGCCCCCTGCCATACCCTACACTGTCCCCTGCCATACCCTACACTGCCGTCTGCCATACCCTACACTGTCCCCTGCCATACCCTACACTGCCCCCTGCCATACCCTACACTGTCCCCTGCCATACCCTACACTGTCCCCTGCCATACCCTACACTGCCCCCTGCCATACCCTACACTGCCCCCTGCCATACCCTACACTGTCCCCTTCCATACCCTACACTGCCCCCTGCCATACCCTACACTGCCCCCTGCCATACCCTACACTGTCCCCTGCCATACCCTACACTGCCCCCTGCCATACCCTACACTGTCCCCTGCCATACCCTACACTGCCCCCTGCCATACCCTACACTGCCCCCTGCCATACCCTACACTGACCCCTGCCATACCCTACACTGACCCCTGCCATAACCTACACTGCCCCCTGCCATACCCTACACTGTCCCCTGCCATACCCTACACTGTCCCCTGCCATACCCTGCACTGCCCCCTGCCATACCCTCCACTGTCCCCTGCCATACCCTACACTGCCCCTGCCATACCCTACACTGTCCCCTGCCATACCCTACACTGCCCCCTGCCATACCCTACACTGTCCCCTGCCATACCCTACACTGCCCCCTGCCATATCCTACACTGTCCCCTGCCATACCCTACACTGCCCCCTGCCATACCCTACACTGTCCCCTGCCATACCCTACACTGTCCCCTGCCATACCCTACACTGCCCCCTGCCATACCCTACACTGTCCCCTGCCATACCCTACACTGCCCCCTGCCATACCCTACACTGTCCCCTGTCATACCCTACACTGCCCCTGCCATACCCTACACTGTCCCCTGCCATACCCTACACTGCCCCCTGCCATACCCTACACTGTCCCCTGCCATACCCTACACTGCCATACTGCCATATCCTACACCCCCTTCCATACCCTACACTGTCCCCTGCCATACCCTACACTGCCCCCTGCCATACCCTACACTGTCCCCTGCCATACCCTACACTGTCCCCTGCCATACCCTACACTGCCCCCTGCCATACCCTACACTGTCCCCTGCCATACCCTACACTGTCCCCTTCCATACCCTACACTGCCCCCTGCCATACCCTACACTGTCCCCTGCCATACCCTACACTGTCCCCTGCCATACCCTACACTGCCCCCTGCCATACCCTACACTGTCCCCTGCCATACCCTACACTGCCCCCTGCCATACCCTACACTGCCCCCTGCCATACCCTACACTGTCCCCTGCCATACCCTACACTGCCCCCTGCCATACCCTACACTGTCCCCTGCCATACCCTACACTGCCCCCTGCCATACCCTACACTGTCCCCTGCCATACCCTACACTGCCCCCTGCCATACCCTACACTGTCCCCTTCCATACCCTACACTGTCCCCTTCCATACCCTACACCCTACACTGTCCCCTTCCATACCCTACACTGCCCCCTGCCATACCCTACACTGTCCCCTGCCATACCCTACACTGTCCCCTGCCATACCCTACACTGTCCCCTGCCATACCCTACACTGTCCCCTGCCATACCCTACACTGTCCGCTGCCATACCCTACACTGTCCCCTGCCATACTTTACACTGCCCCCTGCCATACTCTACACTGTCCCCTGCCATACCCTACACTGTCCCCTGTCATACCGTACACTGTCCCCTGCCATACCCTACACTGTCCCCTGCCATACTTTACACTGCCCCCTGCCATACCCTACACTGTCCCCTGCCATACCCTACACTGCCCCCTGCCATATCCTACACTGTCCCCTGCCATACCCTACACTGCCCCCTGCCATACCCTACACTGTCTCCTGCCATACCCTGCACTGCCCTCTGCCATACCCTACACTGTCCCCTGCCATACCCTACACTGTCCCCTGCCATACCCTACACTGCCCCCTGCCATATCCTACACTGTCCCCTGCCATACCCTACACTGCCCCCTGCCATACCCTACACTGTCTCCTGCCATACCCTGCACTGCCCTCTGCCATACCCTACACTGTCCCCTGCCATACCCTACACTGCCCCCTGCCATACCCTACACTGTCCCCTGCCATACCCTACACTGCCTCCTGCCATACCCTACACTGCCCCCTGCCATACCCTACACTGTCCCCTGCCATACCCTACACTGCCTCCTGCCATACCCTACACTGTCCCCTGCCATACCCTACACTGCCCCCTGCCATACCCTACACTGCCCCCTACCATACCCTACACTGTCCCCTGCCATACCCTACACTGTCCCCTGCCATACCCTACACTGTCCCCTGCCATACCCTACACTGTTCCCTGCCATACCCTACACTGCCCCTTCCATACCCTACTCTGTCCCCTGCCATACCCTACACTGCACTCTGCCATACCCTACACTGTCCCCTGCCATATCCTACACTACCCCCTTCCATACCGTACACTGTCCCCTGCCATATCCTTCACTGCCCCCTGCCATACCCTACACTACCCCCTGACATACCCTACCCTACCCCCTGTCATACCCTACACTGCCCCCTGCCATACCCTACACTACCCCTGCCATACCTTACACTACCCCCTGCCATACCCTACACTGTCCCCTGCCATATCCTACACTGCCCCCTGCCATACCCTACACTACCCCCTGCCATACCCTACCCTACCCCCTGTCATACCCTACACTGCCCCCTACCATACCCTACACTACCCCTGCCATACCTTACATTACCCCCTGCCATACTCTACACTACCCCCTGCCATACACTACCCTACCCCCTGCCATACCCTACATTACCCCTTCCATACCCTACCCTACCCCCTGCCATACCCTACACTACCCCCTGCCATACACTACCCTACCCCCTGCCATACCCTACATTACCCCCTGTCATACCCTACACTACCCCCTGCCATACACTACCCTACCCCCTGCCATACCCTACATTACCCCTTCCATACCCTACCCTACCCCCTGCCATACCCTACACTACCCCCTGCCATACCCTACCCTACCCCCTGCCATACCCTACCCTACCCCCGGCCAGACCCTACACTACCCCTGCCATACCCTACCCTACCCCCTGCCATACCCTACATTACCCCCTGTCGTACCCTACACTGCCCCCTGCCATACCCTACACTACCCCTGCTATACCCTACACTTCCCCCTGCCATACCCTTCACTACCCCCTGCCATACACTACCCTACCCCCTGCCATACCCTACACTACCCCCTGCCATACCCTACATTACCCCCGTGTCATACCCTACACTGCCCCCTGCCATTCCCTACACTACCCCTGCCATACCCTACACTACCCCCTGCCATACCCTACACTACCCCCTGCCATACCTTACACTACCCCTGCCATACACTACCCTACACCTGCCATACCCTACACTATCCCCTGCCATACACTACCCTACCCCATGCCATTCCCTACCCTACCTCCTGCTATACACTACCCTACTCCCTGCCATACCCTACCCTCTATCATACCCTGCCCTTCTCCCTACCATACCCTATCTCACCCAGCTGCCAGCCCTGTCATACTCTACCTCAGTCCCTGCCAGCCCTGCCATGCAATACCACACACCCCTGCCATCCCCTACCACTCCCCCTGCCACCCCAGTCATACCTTACCCCACCCCCTGCCAGCATTGCCATACCCTACCCCACCCCCTACCAAGCCTGTCACACACTACGCTACCCCCTGCCATGCTGTACCCTACTCTTTATCACCCTGCCATGCCCTATCTCAAACCTGGCAGCCCTACCGTACCCTACCCCACCCTATGCCACCTGCCATACCCTACCTTACCCCGACAACCCTGCTATACTCAACCACACACTGATGTAACAGGTCGTGTCACAATGACAAGGCCTGGGATCAGTCCTTGGGCAAGGCGAAATGTATGGGTATGCTTCCTCCCACCCCTGCTGTCACTGACACTCCTGATGTTACTGACACCCCTGCTGTCACTGTCTAACACTCCTGCTGTCACTGTCACCCTTTCTGATACTATCTCACATCATTGCTGTTACTTTCATACTCCCCTGCTATCACTGTCTCTCACCCCTGCTGTTAGTAGCATCCCTGCTGTCACTGACACCCCTGTTGTTATTATCTGACACTCCTGCTGTCACTGTCTGACACCCCTGCTGTTGCTGTCTCACACCACTGCTGTCACTGTCTCACACCCCTGCTGTTACTGTTTTACACTTCTGCTGTCACTGTCTCACACCCCTGCTGTTACTGTCTTACAATTCTGCTGTCACTGTCTCACACCACTGCTGTCACTGTCTCACACGCCTACTGTTACTGTCTTACACTTCTGCTGTTACTGCCTTACACGACTGCTGTCACTATCTCACACCCCTGCTGTTACTGTCTGACAATTCTGCTGTCACCGTCTTACACCACTGCTGTCACTGACTTACACCACTGCTGTCACTGTCTTACACCACTGCTGTTACTTTCCTGTACTACTGCTTTTACTATCTTACACCACTGCTGTCACTGACTTACACCACTGCTGTCACCGTCTTACACCACTGCTGTCACTGACTTACACCAATGCTGTCACTGTCTTACACCACTGCTGTCACTGTCTTACACCACTGCTGTTACTTTCCTGTACTACTGCTTTTACTATCTTACACCACTGCTGTCACTGACTTACACCACTGCTGTCACTGACTTACACCACTGCTATTATTTTCTTGGAAAACTTCTGTTACTGTCTTATTCCACTGCAGTAACTGTCTCATCACTGATGTTACTGTCTTACACCACTGCTGTTACTGTCTTACACTTCTGCAGTCACTGTCTCACACCATTGCTGTCACTCTTACACCACTACTGTTACTGTCCTGTACTACTGCTGTTACTCTCTTACACTGCTGTTACTGTCTTACACCACTGCTGTCACTGTCTTGCACCACTGCTGTTATTTTCATGCAAAACTGCTGTTACTCTCTTTTGCCAGTGCAGTTACTGTCTCACATCAATGCTGTTACTGTCTTATACCACTGCTGTTACTGTCTTACAGCACTGCTGTTACTGTACTCACCTAATTCACCTATGTAATTGTGGTTGCAGGGGTCGATTCATAGCTCCTGGCCCCACCTCTTCACTGGTCGCCACCAGGTCCACTCTCCCTGCTCTGTGAGCTTTATCATACCTCTTCTTAAAGCTTTGTACGGATCCTGCCTCCACTACATCACTCTTCAGAGCGTTCCACTTCCTTACAACTCAATGGCTCATCTGAGTTTTCAACTTCCATTTGTGACCCTTAGTCACTGTGTTACATCTCTGAATGAAATATTCTATCTCAATTCACTCTGTTAATTCCTCTCAGTATTTTATGTTACCATATGCCCCCTGTCCCTCCTGTCTTCCAGTGTCATCAGGTTGAGTTCCCTTAACCTCTCCTCGAAGGACAAACCCCTCAGTTCCGGGACTAGTCTTGTTGCAAACCTTTACAGTTTCTCTAATTTCTTGACGTGTTTGACCAGGTGTGGGTTCCATACTGGTGCTGCATACTCCAATATGGGCCTGACGTATACAGTGTATAATGTCGTGAACGACGAAACGCTGTTCTTAGGTTTGCTAGGCGCCCATATACTGCAGCAGTTATTTCGTTAATATTTTCAGGCGATGTTATCAGTATGATGCTTACCCCAAGATCATTATCCTTGAGTGAGTTTTGCAGCCTTTGACCTCTCCTTTGTCTTTTCCCAATCTTCATAACTTTTGCACTTGCTGGGTTAAACTCCAGGAGCCATTTGTCAGACCAGGCTTGCAGCCTGTCCAGATTTCCTTGTAGATTTACCTTATCCTCTTCCGCTTGTATTCTCCTCATTAGTTTCACATCGTCTGCAAACAGGGACACCTCTGACTCTATCTCGTCCGTCATATCATTCACATATACAAAAAACAGCACCGGACTTAGGACTAACCCTTCTGGAACACCACTCTATACATGCACCCACTCTGACACCTTGTCCCAGACCAACACACGTTGTTTTTTTCCATACCGATATTCCCTGTTCTATTGCAATACTTTCCCTACAAATTCCTGCCTGCTCCTCTAGTTTGTCAACCAGTCTCTTGTGTGGAACTGTGTCGAAATCCTTCTTACAGTCCAAGAAGACGCAGTCCACCCATCCCTCTATTGTCTTCTGTTATCTTGTCATAGAACTTCAATAGGTTAGTGCTGCTGGGTGTCATGTATTAGGCCATTCCGTTCTAGGTGCTCTACCACTCTTCTCCTGATAATCTTCTCCGTAACTTTATATACATGTCAGCGACACTGGTCTGTAGTTTAGTTTAGCCTGTCTGTCTCCTTTCTTAAAAGTCGGGACTACATTTGCTTTTTTTCACACCTTAGGCAGTTGCCCTGTTTCGATAGGCTTATTGATGATTGTTATTAGAGGCACACACAGTGCATCTGCTCCCTCTCTCAGGACCCAAGGAAAGATATTATCTGGACCCACTGCCTTCAGGGTATTTGATTTCCTTAGCAGTTTCTCCACCTCATTCTCGGTTGTGTGCAGTGTGTCCAACACCTACTGGTGTACCCTACCACCTCGGTTTGCAGGAAGTTTCTCTGTGTTCACTGTGAATACCTCCCTGAATCTTGAGCTGAGCTCTTCACTTACTTCCTGATCGTTCTCTGTGAGCTTCCCTCCTTCCTCAACCTGATTACCTGATCCTGGTCAGATTTGGCTTTTGATGCTATTTCATTCTCGTATTGACACTGGGCTTCTCTCCTTATCCATGCATATTCATTTCTGGCTCTTCGACTCGACTCCCTGTTTTCTTGGGTCCTTTGCCATCTATACTGTTTCCAGGCTCTTGCACACTTGGCTTTGGCCTCTCCACACCTCTTGGTAAACCATGGGCTCACTCTGGTCTTCCCACTGTTTCTGTTCCCCTTTGGTACGAAATTTTCTACTGGTTTCCTGCACTTTGTGGTCACATGTTCCATCATTTCATTTACTGTCTTTCTAGCTCACTTACCCACTGCACCTCATGTAGGAATTGTCTCATACTTGTGTAGTCCCCTTTCTGGAGGTTTGGCTTCTGTCCTTCTTGTGTTGCTTCGCTCTCCATTGTTAACTCCAATATGTATTCGAAACTCAAGATCACATTGTTACTAGTGCCTAAGGGCCTTGTGTGATATCTTCTATGTCTGAACTGCTCAAAGTGAATATGAGGTCTAGCCTTGCTGGTTCGTTGTCTCCTCTCTCTCTCTATGTCTTTAACATGTTGATACATGAAGTTTTCTAGCAATGTCTCCAACATCTTGGCTCTCCATGTCTCTGGTGTCCCCACGTGGCTTCAGATTCTCCCAGTCAGTTTCCTTATGGTTGAAATACCCCCATGATGAGTAACTTTGCTCTGCTCATGTGGGCCCTTCTGGCAATGTCGGCCAGTGTATCCACCATCACTCCATTGCTCTTGTCATATTCCTATCTTGACTTCCTGTTGTTCTGTGGTGGGTTGTACAACATTGCTACCATCACTTTTGGACCCCAGTATGCAGTGTTCCTACTATGTAGTCATCCGCTACTACTCTGACTAGACCTCCCATCTCCTCAAAAGTCCATTGGTTTTTGATGAGCAGTGCAGCTCCTGTCTAGCACCACTACTGTTACTGTCTTACACCCCCGCTGTCACTGTCTTGTATCCCTACTGTCACTGTCTTGTATCCCTACTGTCACTGTCTTACACCACTGCTGTTATTACATAGATGTGGCAGACAACAGCATGGACATGACAGACAACAACATGGACGCTACAGACAACAACATGGACGCGACAGACATCAACAAAATGGACATTCCGACAAAAACATAGACGTGGCGGATTAACAACATAGACGTGGCAGACACAACATAGACGTGGAAGACAACAACATAGACGTGGCAGACACAACATAGACGTGGCAGACAACAACAATATGGGCGTGGCAGACAACAAGAACAACATAGACATGGCAGACAACAGCAGCAACAACATAGACGTATCTGACAACAACAAGAACATAGACATGCCGACAGAGACGTGGCGGACAACAACAACATAGACGTGGCAGACAACAACTACATAGACGTGGCAGACAACAACTACATAGACGTGGCAGACAACAACTACATAGACGTGGCAGACAACAACTACATAGACGTGGCAGACAACTACATAGACGTGGCAGACAACAACTACATAGACGTGGTAGACAACAACTACATAGACGTGGCAGACAACAACTACATAGACGTGGCAGACAACAACAACATAGACGTGGCAGACAACAACTACATAGACGTGGCAGACAACAACTACATAGACGTGGCAGACAACAACAACATAGACGTGGCAGACAACAACTACATAGACGTGGCAGACAACAACTACATAGACGTGGCAGACAACAACTACATAGACGTGGCAGACAACTACATAGACGTGGCAGACAACAACTACATAGACGTGGTAGACAACAACTACATAGACGTGGCAGACAACAACAACATAGACGTGGCAGACAACAACAACATAGACGTGGCAGACAACAACTACATAGACGTGGTAGACAACAACAACATAGACGTGGTAGACAACAACTACATAGACGTGGCAGACAACAACAACATAGACGTGGTAGACAACTACATAGACGTGGCAGACAACAACAACATAGACGTGGCAGACAACAACTATATAGACGTGGCAGACAACAACAACATAGACGTGGCAGACAACAACTACATAGACGTGGCAGACAACAACAACATAGACGTGGCGGACAACAACAACATAGACGTGGCAGACAACAACAACATAGACGTGGCAAACAACAACAACATAGACGTGGCAGACAACAACAACATAGACGTGGCAGACAACAACAACATAGACGTGGCAGACAACAACTACATAGACGTGGCAGACAACAACAACATAGACGTGGCGGACAACAACAACATAGACGTGGCAGACAACAACAACATAGACGTGGCAGACAACAACAACATAGACGTGGCAGACAACAACAACATAGACGTGGCAGACAACAACTACATAGACGTGGCAGACAACAACAACATAGACGTGGCGGACAACAACAACATAGACGTGGCAGACAACAACAACATAGACGTGGCAGACAACAACAACATAGACGTGGCAGACAACAACAACATAGACGTGGCGGACAACAACAACATAGACGTGGCAGACAACAACAACATAGACGTGGCAGACAACAACTACATAGACGTGGTAGACAACAACTACATAGACGTGGCAGACAACAACTACATAGACGTGGCAGACAACAACTACATAGACGTGGCAGACAACAACAACATAGACGTGGCAGACAACAACTACATAGACGTGGCAGACAACAACAACATAGACGTGGCGGACAACAACAACATAGACGTGGCAGACAACAACTACATAGACGTGGTAGACAACAACTACATAGACGTGGCAGACAACAACTACATAGACGTGGTAGACAACAACTACATAGACGTGGCAAACAACAACTACATAGACGTGGCAGACAACAACTACATAGACGTGGCAGACAACAACAACATAGACGGGGCGGACAACAACAACATAGACGTGGCAGACAACAACTACATAGACGTGGTAGACAACAACTACATAGACGTGGCAGACAACAACTACATAGACGTGGCAGACAACAACTACATAGACGTGGCAGACAACAACTACATAGACGTGGCAGACAACAACTACATAGACGTGGCAGACAACAACTACATGGACGTGGCAGACAACAACTACATAGACGTGGCAGACAACAACTACATAGACGTGGCAGACAACAACTACATAGACGTGGCAGACAACAACTACATAGACGTGGCAGACAACAACTACATAGACGTGGCAGACAACAACTACATAGACGTGGCAGACAACAACTACATAGACGTGGCAGACAACAACTACATAGACGTGGCAGACAACAACTACATAGACGTGGCAGACAACAACTACATAGACGTGGCAGACAACAACTACATAGACGTGGCAGACAACAACTACATAGACGTGGCAGACAACAACTACATAGACGTGGCAGACAACAACTACATAGACGTGGCAGACAACAACTACATAGACGTGGCAGACAACAACTACATAGACGTGGCAGACAACAACTACATAGACGTGGCAGACAACAACTACATAGACGTGGCAGACAACAACTACATAGACGTGGCAGACAACAACTACATAGACGTGGCAGACAACAACAACATAGACGTGGCAGACAACAACTACATAGACGTGGCAGACAATAGCAGACAATTAATATGAAAAATCATCACTACTCTGAGTAATTAACATATACAAGTGTCACTTAGAAATGATGGTCAGAAAGTGTTTTACTACCCCTTCCCCTCCCCATTTTTCCTCCTCCTCCTCCTCCCCCTCCCCCATCTCCCTCCTCCCTCCTCCTACTCCTCCTCCTCCTTCCTCCTCTTTCGCTATATGTCTCTCAGCATGAGGGTGGGGAGGGGGGTGGTAGGGGGTGATTTATGGCTAAACTATGAAGAATTCATGGCTAATAAGGCGCTAAATAGTGACAGTCTCATCTTATACTTCTTAGTGGTAGCCAGTGTTAAATTACTTTGTGACTGTTGCTCATTACCCTCCTGGATTATTATTATTATTATTATTATTATTATTATTATTGATGATCATTGTTTTCTTCCATTTCCCCGCTATTTACATTCTTGTCGAGAAACCTTCAACAAACTAAAATATTCCTAAATGGATACCAGTCTTCTTGTGCGCATTCTTTACAAAACAGAGTGTGATATTTAGCCTGGTCCCACTGCTGTCTTCTTGCCAGTGTTGTCTTCTTGCCAGTGTTGTCTTCTTGCCAGTGTTCTCTTCTTGCCAGTGTTGTCTTCTTGCCAGTGTTGTCTTCTTGCCAGTGTTGTCTTCTTGCTAGTGTTGTCTTCTTGCCAGTGTTGTCTTCTTGCTAGTGTTGTCTTCTTGCCAGTGCTGTCTCTTTGCCAGTGTTGTCTTCTTACCAGTGTTTACTTCTTACCAGTGCTGTCTTCTTGCCAGTGTTTACTTCTTACCAGTGCTGTCTTCTTGCCAGTGTTGTCTTCTTGCCAGTGTTGTCTTCTTACCAGTGCTGTCTTTTTGCCAGTGTTGTCTTCTTACAAGTGCTGTCTTCTTGCAAGTGTTGTCTTCTTGCCAGTGCTGTATTCTTGCCAGTGTTGTCTTCTTGCCAGTGTTGTATTCTTGCCAGTGTTCTCTTCTTGCCAGCGTTGTCTTCTTGCCAGTGTTGTCTTCTTGCCATTGTTGTCTTCTTGCAACTGCTGTCTTTTTGCCAGTTCTGTCTTCTTGCCAGTGCTGTCTTCTTGTCAGTGTTCTCTTCTTACCAGTGCTGTCTTCTTGCAAGTGTTGTCTTCTTGCCAGTGTTTACTTCTTACCAGTGCTGTCTTCTTGTCAGTGTTGTCTTCTTACCAGTGCTGTCTCTTTGCCAGTGTTGTCTTCTTGCCAGTGCTGTCTTCTTGCAAGTGTTGTCTTCTTGCCAGTGCTGTCTTCTTGCCAGTATTGTCTTCTTGCCAGTATTGTCTTCTTGCAAGTGTTGTCTTCTTGCCAGTATTGTCTTCTTGCCAGTATTGTCTTCTTGCCAGTGTTGTCTTCTTGCCAGTATTGTCTTCTTGCCAGTATTGTCTTCTTGCCAGTATTGTCTTCTTGCAAGTGTTGTCTTCTTGCCAGTATTTTCTTCTTGCCAGTATTGTCTTCTTGCCAGTAATGTCTTCTTACTAGTGCTGTCTTCTTGCTAGTGCTGTCTTCTTACCAGTGTTGTCTTCTTACCAGTGTTGTCTTCTTACCAGTATTGTCTTCTTACCAGTGTTGTCTTCTTACCAGTGTTGTCTTCTTACCAGTGTTGTCTTCTTACCAGTGTTGCCTTCTTACCAAAGTTTTCTTCTTACCAGTGTTGATTTCTTACCAAAGTTGTCTTCTTACCAGTGTTGTCTTCTTGCCAGTGCTGTCTTCTTACAAGTATTGTCTTCTCACCAGTGCTGTCTTCTTACCAGTGCTGTCTTCTTGCCAGTGCTGTCTTCTTGCAAGTGTTGTCTTCTTGCCAGTGCTGTCTTCTTACCACTGCTGTCTTCTTACGAGTGTTGTCTTACCAGCGTTGTCTTCTTACCAGTGTTGTCTTCTTACCAGAGTTGTCTTCTTACCAGTATTGTCTTCTTACCAGCGTTGTTTTCTAACCAGTGTTGTCTTCTTACCAGTGTTGTCTTCTTACCAGTGTTGTCTTCTTACCAGTGTTGTCTTCTTACCAGTATTGTCTTCTTACCAGCGTTGGTTTCTTACCAGTATTGTCTTCGTACCAGTGTTGTCTTCTTACCAGTGTTTTCTTCTTACCATTGTTGTCTTCTTACCAGTGTTGCCTTCTTACCAGTGTTGTCTTCTTACCAGTATTGTCTTCATACCAGTGTTGTCTTCTTACCAGTGTTTTCTTTTTACCAGTGTTGTCTTCTTACCAGTGTTGTCTTCTTACCAGTATTGTCTTCTTACAAGTATTGTCTTCTCACCAGTGCTGTCTTCTTACCAGTGCTGTCTTCTTGCCAGTGTTGTCTTCTTTCCAGTGTTGTCTTCCTACCAGTGTTGTCTTCTTACCAGTGTTGTCTTCTTACCAGCGTTGTCTTCTTACCAGAACTGTCCTGTTGCAAGTGTTGTCTTCTCACCAGTACTCTCTTCTTGCCAGTGCTGTCTTCTTGCAAGTGTTGTCTTCTTGCCAGTGCTGTCTTCTTGCAAGTGTTGTCTTCTTGCCAGTGCTGTCTTCTTACCCCTGCTGTCTTCTTACCAGTGTTGTCTTCTTACCAGCGTTGTCTTCTTACCAGTGTTGTCTTCTTACCAGAGTTGTCTTCTTACCAGTATTGTCTTCTTTCCAGTGTTATTTACTTACCATTGTTGTCTTCTTAAGAGTATTGTCTTCGTACCAGTGTTGTCTTCTTACCAGTGTTGTCTTCTTTCCAGTGTTGTCTTCTTACCAGTATTGTCTTCTTACCAGTGTTGTCTTCTTACCAGCGTTGTCTTCTTACCAGAACTGTCCTGTTGCAAGTGTTGTCTTCTCACCAGTACTCTCTTCTTGCCAGTGCTGTCTTCTTGCAAGTGTTGTCTTCTTGCCAGTGCTGTCTTCTTACCACTGCTGTCTTCTTACCAGTGTTGTCTTCTTACCAGCGTTGTCTTCTTACCAGTATTGTCTTCTTACCAGCGTTGTTTTCTTACCAGTGTTGTCTTCTTACCAGTATTGTCTTCGTACCAGTGTTGTCTTCTTACCAGTGTTTTCTTCTTACCAGTGCTGTCTTCTTACCAGTGTTGTCTTCTTACCAGTGTTGTCTTCTTACCAGTGTTGTCTTCTTACCAGTATTGTCTTCTTACCAGTGTTCCCTTACCAGTGTTGTCTTCTTACCAGTATTGTCTTCTTACCAGTGTTGTCTTCTTACCAGTGTTTTCTTCTTACCAGTGTTGTCTTCTTACCAGTGTTGTCTTCTTACCAGTATTGTCTTCTTACCAGTGTTGTCTTCTTACCAGTGTTGTCTTCTTACCAGTATTGTCTTCTTGCCAGTGTTGTCTTCTTACCAGTGTTGTATTTGTAAGTGTTGTTTTCTTGCCAGTACTGTCTTCTTGCAAATGCTGTCTTCTTACCAGTGTTGTCTTACCAGTGTTGTCGTCTTACCAGTGTTGTCTTCTTACCAGTTCTGCCTTCTTGCCAATGCTGTCTTCTTGCGAGTGTTGTCTTCTTAACAGTGTTGTCTTACCAGTGTTGTCGTCTTACCAGTATTGTCTTCTTACCAGTGCTATCTTCTTGCCAGTGCTGTCTTCTTGCCAGTGTTGTCTTCTTGCCAGTATTGCCTTCTTGCCAGTGCTATCTTCTTGCCAGTGCTGTCTTCTTGCAAGTGTTGTCTTCTTGCCAGTGCTATCTTCTTGCCAGTGCTGTCTTCTTGCCAGTATTGTCTTCTTACCAGTGCTATCTTCTTGCCAGTGCTGTCTTCTTGCCAGTGTTGTCTTCTTGCCAGTATTGCCTTCTTGCCAGTGCTATCTTCTTGCCAGTGCTGTCTTCTTGCAAGTGTTGTCTTCTTGCCAGTGCTATCTTCTTGCCAGTGCTGTCTTCTTGCCAGTGCTGTCTTCTTGCCAGTGTTGTCTTCTTGCCAGTATTGCCTTCTTGCCAGTGCTATCTTCTTGCCAGTGCTGTCTTCTTGCAAGTGTTGTCTTCTTGCAAGTGTTGTCTTCTTGCCAGTGCTGTCTTCTTGACAATACTGTCTTCTTGCCAGTGCTGTCTTCTTACCAATGCTGTCTTCTTGCCAGTGCTGTCTTCTTACCAATGCTGTCTTCTTGCCAGTGCTGTCTTCATGCCAGTGCTGTCTTCTTGCAAGTGTTGTCTTCTTGCAAGTGTTGTCTTCTTACCAGTGCTCTCTTCTTGCCAATGCTGTCTTCTTGCCAGTGTTGTCTTCTTGCCAGTATTGCCTTCTTGCCAGTGCTATCTTCTTGCCAGTGCTGTCTTCTTGACAATACTGTCTTCTTGCCAGTGCTGTCTTCTTACCAATGCTGTCTTCTTGCCAGTGCTGTCTTCTTGCCAGTGCTGTCTTCTTGACAATACTGTCTTCTTGCCAGTGCTGTCTTCTTGCCAGTGCTGTCTTCTTGACAATACTGTCTTCTTGCCAGTGCTGTCTTCTTGCCAGTGCTGTCTTCTTGACAATACTGTCTTCTTTCCAGTGCTGTCTTCTTACCAATGCTGTCTTCTTGCAAGTGTTGTCTTCTTGCAAGTGTTGTCTTCTTACCAGTGCTCTCTTCTTGCCAGTGCTGACTTCTTGCCAGTGCTGTCTTCTTGCAAGTGTTGTCATCGTGCCAGTATTGTCTTCTTGCCAGTACTGTCTTCTTGCAAGTGTTGTCTTCTTACCAGTGCTATCTTCTTACCAGTGCTGTCTTCTTGCAAGCGTTGTCTTCTTACCAGTGCTGTCTTCTTGCCAGTATTGTCGTCTTGCCAGTATTGTCTTCTTACCAGTGCTGTCTTCTTACCAGTGCTGTCTTCTTGCAAGTGTTGTCTTCTTACCAGTGCTGTCTTCTTACCAGTATTGTCTTCTTGCCAGTATTGTCTTCTTACCAGTGCTGTCTTCTTACCAGTGCTGTCTTCTTGCCAGTGCTATCTTCTTACCAGTATTGTCTTCTTGCCAGTATTGTCTTCTTGCCAGTATTGTCTTCTTACCAGTGCTGTCTTCTTGCCAGTGCTGTCTTCTTGCCAGTGCTATCTTCTTACCAGTATTGTCTTCTTGCCAGTATTGTCTTCTTGCCAGTATTGTCTTCTTACCAGTGCTGTCTTCTTACCAGTGCTGTCTTCTTGCCAGTGCTATCTTCTTACCAGTGCTGTCTTCTTACCAGTGTTGTCTTCTTGCCAGTACTGTCCTGTTGCAAGTGTTGTCTTCTTTCAAGTGCTCTCTTCTTGCCAGTGTTGTCTTCTTGCCAGCGTTGTCTTCTTGCCAGTATTGTCTTCTTACCAGTGCTGTCTTCTTACCAGTGTTGTGTTCTTACCAGTGTTGTCTTCTTACCTGTGTTGTCATCTTACCAGTGTTGTCTTCTTACCAGTGTTGTCTTCTTGCCAGTGTTGTTTTCTTACCAGTGTAGTCTTCTTACCAGTATTTTCTTCGTACCAGTGTTGTCTTCTTACCAGTGCTTTCTTCTTACCAGTGTTGTTTTCTTACAAGTGTTGTCTTCTTAATAGTATTGTCTTCTTACCAGTGTTGTCTTACAAGTATTGTTTTCTTACCAGTGTTTTCTTCTTGCCAGTGTTGTCTTCTTACCAGTATTATCTTCCTTCCAGTGTTGCCTTCTTACCAGTGCTGTCTTCTTACCAGTATTGTCTTCTTACCAGTGTTGTCTTCTTAACAGTGTTGCCTTCTTGGCACTATTTTCTTCATACCTGTGTTTTCTTCTTACCAGTGTTGTCTTCTTACCAGTGCTGTCATCTTGCCAGTGTTGTCTTCTTGCCAGTATTGTCTTCTTGCCAGTATTGTCCTCTTGCAGATGCTGTCTTCATGCCAGTGCTGTCTTACCAGTGTTGTCTTCTTACCAGTGTTGTCTTCTTACCTGTGTTGTCGTCTTACCAGTGTTGTCTTCTTACCAGTTCTGTCTTCTTGCCAGTATTGTCTTCTTGCCAGTGTTGTCTTCTTGCCAGTATTGGCTTCTTGCCAGTGTTGTCTTCTTGCCAGTGTTGTCTTCTTTCCAGTTCTGCCTTCTTGCCAGTGTTGTCTTCTTGCCAGTGTTGTCTTCTTGCCAGTGTTGTCTTCTTGCCAGTGTTGTCTTCTTGCCAGTGTTGTCTTCTTTCCAGTTCTGCGTTCTTGCCAGTGTTGTCTTCTTGCCAGTGTTGTCTTCTTGCCAGTGCTGTCTTCTTGCCAGTGTTGGCTTCTTGCCGGTGTTGTCTTCTTGCAAGTGTTGTCTTCTTACCAATGCTGTCTTCTTGCAAGTGTTATCTTCTTACCAGTGCTGTCTTCTTACCAGTGCTGTCTTCTTGCCAGTGCTGTCTTCTTACCAGTTTTGTCTTCTTACCAGTGTTGTATTCTTGCCAGTACTGTCCTGTTGCAAGTGTTGTCTTCTTGCCAGTGCTGTCTTCTTGCAACTGTTGTCTTCTTGCCAGTGTTGTCTTCTTGCCAGTATTGTCTTCTTACCAGTATTGTCTTCTTACCAGTGTTGTCTTCTTACAAGTGTTGTCTTCTTGCCAGTGTTGTCTTCTTGCCAGTGCTGTTATCTTGCTAGTGCTGTCTTCTTGCTAGTGCTGTCTTCTTGCTAGTGCTGTCTTCTTGCCAGTGCTGTCTTCTTGCCAGTGCTGTCTTCTTGCCAGTGCTGTCTTCTTGCCAGTGCTGTCTTCTTGCCAGTGTTGTCTTCTTGCCAGTGCTGTCTTCTTGCCAGTGCTGTCTTCTTGCCAGTGCTGTCTTACCAGTGTTGTCCTCTTAGCAGTGTTATCTTCTTACCAGTGTTGTGTTCTTACCAGTATTGTCTTCTTACCAGTGTTGTTTTCTACCAGTGTTGTCTTACGAGTATTGGCTTCGTAGCAGTGTTGTCTTTTTACCAGTGTTTTCTTCTTACCAGTGTTGTCTTCTTACCAGAGTTGTCTTCTTACTAGTATTGTCTTCGTACCAGTGTTGTCTTCTTACCAGTGTTGCCTTCTTACCAGTGTTGTCTTACCAGTATTGTCTTCTTACCAGTGTTGTCTTCTTACCAGTGTTGTCTTCTTACCAGTATTGTCTTCTTACCAGTATTGTCTTCTTACCAGTGTTGTCTTCTTACCAGTGTTGTCTTCTTACCAGTATTGTCTTCTTACCAGTGTTGTCTTCTTACCAGTGTTGTCTTCTTACCAGTATTGTCTTCTTACCAGTGTTGTCTTCTTACCAGTATTGTCTTCTTACCAGTGTTGTCTTCTTACCAGTGTTGTCTTCTTACCAGTATTGTCTTCTTACCAGTATTGTCTTCTTACCAGTGTTGTCTTCTTACCAGTGTTGTCTTCTTACCAGTATTGTCTTCTTACTAGTATTGTCTTCTTACCAGTATTGTCTTCTTACCAGTATTGTCTTCTTACCAGTATTGTCTTCTTGCCAGTGCTGTCATCTTGCCAGGTCAGTCTTCTTACCAGTACTGTCATCTTACCAGTACTGTCATCTTACCAGTGCAGTCTTCTTACCAGTACTGTCATCTTACCAGTACTGTCATCTTACCAGTGCAGTCTTCTTACCAGTACTGTCATCTTACCAGTACTGTCATCTTACCAGTGCAGTCTTCTTACCAGTACTGTCATCTTACTAGTACTGTCATCTTACCAGTGCAGTCTTCTTACCAGTACTGTCATCTTACCAGTACTGTCATCTTACCAGTACTGTCATCTTACCAGTGCAGTCTTCTTACCAGTACTGTCATCTTACCAGTGCTGTCATCTTGCCAGTGCTGTGTTCTTACCAGTACTGTCATCTTACCAGTACTGTCATCTTACCAGTGCAGTCTTCTTACCAGTACTGTCTTCTTGCCAGTGCAGTCTTCTTACCAGTGCTGTCTTCTTGCCAGTGCTATCATCTTGTCAGTGCTGTCTTCTTGCCAGTGTTGTATTCTTACCAGTGTTGTCTTCTTGCCAGTGCTGTCATCTTGCCAGTGCAGTCTTCTTACCAGTGCAGTCTTCTTACCAGTACTGTCATCTTACCAGTGCAGTCTTCTTACCAGTGCAGTCTTCTTACCAGTACTGTCATCTTACCAGTGGTGTCTTCTTGGCAGCCTCCAGTAATACTCTCACCACTGCCTCTCTAACTCTCTCTCTTTATCCTTCCCGCTTGATTATAAATTTGTCTTCACTTGTGTTTTGTGAATGATCAACGAACCTTGAGTCTGTGTCCCGTACTTTGTTCTGTGCTCTGTGTGATTCTTACATTGTTCTGTGCTCTGTGTGATTCTTACATTGTTCAGTGCTCTGTGTGATTCTTACATTGTTCAGTTCTCTGTGTGATTCTTACATTGTTCAGTGCTCTGTGTGATTCTTACATTGTTCTGTGCTCTGTGTGATTCTTACATTGTTCAGTGCTCTGTGTGATTCTTACATTGTTCTGTGCTCTGTGTGATTCTTACATTGTTCGGTGCTCTGTGTGATTCTTACATTGTTCAGTGCTCTGTGTGATTCTTACATTGTTCAGTGCTCTGTGTGATTCTTACATTGTTCTGTGCTCTGTGTGATTCTTACATTGTTCAGTGCTCTGTGTGATTCTTACATTGTTCTGTGCTCTGTGTGATTCTTACATTGTTCTGTGCTCTGTGTGATTCTTACATTGTTCTGTGCTCTGTGTGATTCTTACATTGTTCAGTGCTCTGTGTGATTCTTACATAGTTCTGTGCTCTGTGTGATTCTTACATAGTTCTGTGCTCTGTGTGATTCTTACATTGTTCTGTGCTCTGTGTGATTCTTACATTGTTCAGTGCTCTGTGTGATTCTTACATTGTTCAGTGCTCTGTGTGATTCTTACATTGTTCAGTGCTCTGTGTGATTCTTACATTGTTCTGTGCTCTGTGTGATTCTTACATTGTTCTGTGCTCTGTGTGATTCTTACATTGTTCAGTGCTCTGTGTGATTCTTACATTGTTCTGTGCTCTGTGTGATTCTTACATAGTTCTGTGCTCTGTGTGATTCTTACATTGTTCTGTGCTCTGTGTGATTCTTACATTGTTCAGTGCTCTGTGTGATTCTTACATTGTTCAGTGCTCTGTGTGATTCTTACATTGTTCAGTGCTCTGTGTGATTCTTACATTGTTCTGTGCTCTGTGTGATTCTTACATTGTTCTGTGCTCTGTGTGATTCTTACATTGTTCAGTGCTCTGTGTGATTCTTACATAGTTCTGTGCTCTGTGTGATTCTTACATTGTTCTGTGCTCTGTGTGATTCTTACATTGTTCTGTGCTCTGTGTGATTCTTACATTATTCTGTGCTCTGTGTGATTCTTACATTGTTCTGTGCTCTGTGTGATTCTTACATTGTTCAGTGCTCTGTGTGATTCTTACATTGTTCTGTGCTCTGTGTGATTCTTACATTGTTCTGTGCTCTGTGTGATTCTTACATTGTTCTGTGCTCTGTGTGATTCTTACATTGTTCTGTGCTCTGTGTGATTCTTACATTGTTCTGTGCTCTGTGTGATTCTTACAGTGTTCAGTGCTCTGTGTGATTCTTACATTGTTCAGTGCTCTGTGTGATTCTTACATTGTTCTGTGCTCTGTGTGATTCTTACATTGTTCTGTGCTCTGTGTGATTTTTACATTGTTCTGTGCTCTGTGTGATTCTTACAGTGTTCAGTGCTCTGTGTGATTCTTACATTGTTCTGTGCTCTGTGTGATTCTTACATTGTTCTGTGCTCTGTGTGATTCTTACATTGTTCAGTGCTCTGTGTGATTCTTACAGTGTTCAGTGCTCTGTGTGTGATTCTTACATTGTTCTGTGCTCTGTGTGATTCTTAGTGTTCAGTGCTCTGTGTGATTCTTACATTGTTCAGTGCTCTGTGTGATTCTTACATTGTTCTGTGCTCTGTGTGATTCTTACATTGTTCTGTGCTCTGTGTGATTCTTACATTGTTCAGTGCTCTGTGTGATTCTTACAGTGTTCAGTGCTCTGTGTGTGATTCTTACATTGTTCTGTGCTCTGTGTGATTCTTACAGTGTTCAGTGCTCTGTGTGATTCTTACAGTGTTCAGTGCTCTGTGTGATTCTTACATTGTTCTGTGCTCTGTGTGATTCTTACATTGTTCTGTGCTCTGTGTGATTCTTACATTGTTCAGTGCTCTGTGTGATTCTTACAGTGTTCAGTGCTCTGTGTGTGATTCTTACATTGTTCTGTGCTCTGTGTGATTCTTACAGTGTTCAGTGCTCTGTGTGATTCTTACATTGGTCTGTGCTCTGTGTGATTCTTACATTGTTCTGTGCTCTGTGTGATTCTTACATTGTTCTGTGCTCTGTGTGATTCTTACATTGTTCAGTGCTCTGTGTGATTCTTACAGTGTTCAGAGCTCTGTGTGTGATTCTTACATTGTTCTGTGCTCTGTGTGGTTCTTACAGTGTTCAGTGCTCTGTGTGATTCTTACATTGTTCTGTGCTCTGTGTGATTCTTACATTGTTCTGTGCTCTGTGTGATTCTTACATTGTTCTGTGCTCTGTGTGATTCTTACATTGTTCTGTGCTCTGTGTGATTCTTACATTGTTCAGTGCTCTGTGTGATTCTTACATTGTTCTGTGCTCTGTGTGATTCTTACAGTGTTCAGTGCTCTGTGTGATTCTTACATTGTTCTGTGCTCTGTGTGATTCTTACATTGTTCTGTGCTCTGTGTGATTCTTACATTGTTCTGTGCTCTGTGTGATTCTTACATTGTTCTGTGCTCTGTGTGATTCTTACATTGTTCTGTGCTCTGTGTGATTCTTACATTGTTCAGTGCTCTGTGTGATTCTTACATAGTTCTGTGCTCTGTGTGATTCTTACAGTGTTCAGTGCTCTGTGTGATTCTTACATTGTTCTGTGCTCTGTGTGATTCTTACATTGTTCTGTGCTCTGTGTGATTCTTACATTGTTCTGTGCTCTGTGTGATTCTTACATTGTTCTGTGCTCTGTGTGATTCTTACATTGTTCTGTGCTCTGTGTGATTCTTACATTGTTCAGTGCTCTGTGTGATTCTTACATAGTTCTGTGCTCTGTGTGATTCTTACAGTGTTCAGTGCTCTGTGTGATTCTTACATTGCTCTGTGCTCTGTGTGATTCTTACATTGTTCTGTGCTCTGTGTGATTCTTACATTGTTCTGTGCTCTGTGTGATTCTTACATTGTTCTGTGCTCTGTGTGATTCTTACATTGTTCAGTGCTCTGTGTGATTCTTACATTGTTCTGTGCTCTGTGTGATTCTTACATTGTTCTGTGCTCTGTGTGATTCTTACATTGTTCAGTGCTCTGTGTGATTCTTACATTGTTCAGTGCTCTGTGTGATTCTTACATTGTTCAGTGCTCTGTGTGATTCTTACAGTGTTCAGTGCTCTGTGTGATTCTTACATTGTTCTGTGCTCTGTGTGATTCTTACATTGTTCTGTGCTCTGTGTGATTCTTACATTGTTCTGTGCTCTGTGTGATTCTTACATTGTTCTGTGCTCTGTGTGATTCTTACATTGTTCAGTGCTCTGTGTGATTCTTTGTTCTGTGCTCTGTGTGATTCTTACATTGTTCTGTGCTCTGTGTGATTCTTACATTGTTCAGTGCTCTGTGTGATTCTTACATTGTTCAGTGCTCTGTGTGATTCTTACATTGTTCAGTGCTCTGTGTGATTCTTACAGTGTTCAGTGCTCTGTGTGATTCTTACATTGTTCTGTGCTCTGTGTGATTCTTACATTGTTCTGTGCTCTGTGTGATTCTTACATTGTTCTGTGCTCTGTGTGATTCTTACATTGTTCTGTGCTCTGTGTGATTCTTACATTGTTCAGTGCTCTGTGTGATTCTTACATTGCTCTGTGCTCTGTGTGATTCTTACAGTGTTCAGTGCTCTGTGTGATTCTTACATTGTTCTGTGCTCTGTGTGATTCTTACATTGTTCTGTGCTCTGTGTGATTCTTACATTGTTCTGTGCTCTGTGTGATTCTTACATTGTTCTGTGCTCTGTGTGATTCTTACATTGTTCTGTGCTCTGTGTGATTCTTACATTGTTCTGTGCTCTGTGTGATTCTTACATTGTTCTGTGCTCTGTGTGATTCTTACATTGTTCTGTGCTCTGTGTGATTCTTACATAGTTCTGTGCTCTGTGTGATTCTTACATTGTTCTGTGCTCTGTGTGATTCTTACAGTGTTCAGTGCTCTTTGTGCGATCTCATCCAACACTGGTGCCACATATGAAACAACAGTGTTGCCTCATCTCAACCAACAGTGTTGCCTCATCTCAACCAACAGTGTTGCCACATCTCAACCAACAGTGTTGCTACATCTCAACCAACAGTGTTGCCACATCTCAACCAACAGTGTTGCCACATCTCAACCAACAGTGTTGCCACATCTCAACCAACAGTGTTGCCACATCTATAACATCAAACACTACTTCTCTCTCGTCATTTTCAAATATTTTTTCGACGTATTTTAAACACTTTATTGGAGAAGTTTTCAGAGTTATTTGTTTTAATTGTTTGTGTTTTTGTTAATCCAACAAGCACTTTTGTCTTTTCAATATTTCTTTTGTACGTCACTCTGCCAATATTATTGTACGTCACTCTGTCAATATTATTGTACGTCACTCTGTCAATATTATTGTACGTCACTCTACCAATATTATTGTACGTCACTCTGTCAATATTATTGTACGTCACTCTACCAATATTATTGTACGTCACTCTGTCAATATTATTGTACGTCACTCTACCAATATTATTGTACGTCATTCTACCAATATTATTGTACGTCACTCTACCAATATTATTGTACGTCATTCTACCAATATTATTGTACGTCACTCTACCAATATTATTGTACGTCACTCTGCCAATATTATTGTACGTCATTCTACCAATATTATTGTACGTCACTCTGTCAATATTATTGTACGTCACTCTGTCAATATTATTGTACGTCACTCTGTCAATATTATTGTACGTCACTCTGTCAATATTATTGTACGTCACTCTGTCAATATTATTGTACGTCACTCTGTCAATATTATTGTACGTCACTCTGTCAATATTATTGTACGTCACTCTGTCAATATTATTGTACGTCACACTACCAATATTATTGTACGTCACTCTGCCAATATTATTGTACGTCACTCTACCAATATTATTGTACGTCACTCTACCAATATTATTATACGTCACTCTGTCAATATTATTGTACGTCACTCTGTCAATATTATTGTACGTCACTCTGCCAATATTATTGTACGTCATTCTACCAATATTATTGTACGTCACTCTGCCAATATTATTGTACGTCACTCTGTCAATATTATTGTACGTCATTCTACCAATATTATTGTACGTCACTCTACCAATATTATTGTACGTCACTCTGCCAATGTTATTGTACGTCATTATTGTACGTCACTCTACCAATATTACTGTACGTCACTCTGTCAATATTATTGTACGTCATTCTACCAATATTATTGTACGTCACTCTGTCAATATTATTGTACGTCATTCTACCAATATTATTGTACGTCACTCTGCCAATATTATTGTACGTCACTCTACCAATATTATTGTACGTCACTCTGTCAATATTATTGTACGTCATTCTACCAATATTATTGTACGTCACTCTGTCAATATTATTGTACGTCATTCTACCAATATTATTGTACGTCACTCTGCCAATATTATTGTACGTCACTCTACCAATATTATTGTACGTCACTCTGTCAATATTATTGTACGTCACTCTGTCAATATTATTGTACGTCACTCTGTCAATATTATTGTACGTCACTCTACCAATATTATTGTACGTCACTCTGTCAATATTATTGTACGTCACACTACCAATATTATTGTACGTCACTCTGTCAATATTATTGTACGTCACTCTGTCAATATTATTGTACGTCACTCTGTCAATATTATTGTACGTCACTCTGCCAATATTTTTGTACGTCACTCTGCCAATATTATTGTACGTCACTCTGTCAATATTATTGTACGTCACTCTGCCAATATTATTGTACGTCATTCTACCAATATTATTGTACGTCACTCTGTCAATATTATTGTACGTCACACTACCAATATTATTGTACGTCACTCTACCAATATTATTGTACGTCACTCTGTCAATATTATTGTACGTCACACTACCAATATTATTGTACGTCACTCTACCAATATTATTGTACGTCACTCTACCAATATTATTGTACGTCACTCTACCAATATTATTGTACGTCACTCTACCAATATTATTGTACGTCACTCTGTCAATATTATTGTACGTCACACTACCAATATTAGTGTACGTCACTCTACCAATATTATTGTACGTCACTCTACCAATATTATTGTACGTCACTCTACCAATATTATTGTACGTCACTCTGCTAATATTATTGTACGTCACTCTACCAATATTATTGTACGTCACTCTACCAATATTATTGTACGTCACTCTACCAATATTATTGTACGTCACTCTACCAATATTATTGTACGTCACTCTACCAATATTATTGTACGTCACTCTACCAATATTATTGTACGTCACTCTACCAATATTATTGTACGTCACTCTGTCAATATTATTGTACGTCACACTACCAATATTATTGTACGTCACTCTACCAATATTATTGTACGTCACTCTACCAATATTATTGTACGTCACTCTACCAATATTATTGTACGTCACTCTGCTAATATTATTGTACGTCACTCTACCAATATTATTGTACGTCACTCTACCAATATTATTGTACGTCACTCTACCAATATTATTGTACGTCACTCTACCAATATTATTGTACGTCACTCTACCAATATTATTGTACGTCACTCTACCAATATTATTGTACGTCACACTACCAATATTATTGTACGTCACTCTACCAATATTATTGTACGTCACTCTACCAATATTATTGTACGTCACTCTGCTAATATTATTGTACGTCACTCTACCAATATTATTGTACGTCACACTACCAATATTATTGTACGTCATTCTACCAATATTATTGTACGTCACTCTACCAATATTATTGTACGTCATTCTACCAATATTATTGTACGTCACTCTACCAATATTATTGTACGTCACTCTGTCAATATTATTGTACGTCACACTACCAATATTATTGTACGTCACTCTGTCAATATTATTGTACGTCACTCTGTCAATATTATTGTACGTCACTCTGTCAATATTATTGTACGTCACTCTGTCAATATTATTGTACGTCACTCTGTCAATATTATTGTACGTCACTCTGTCAATATTATTGTACGTCACTCTGTCAATATTATTGTACGTCACTCTGTCAATATTATTGTACGTCATTCTACCAATATTATTGTACGTCACTCTGCCAATATTATTGTACGTCACTCTACCAATATTATTGTACTTCACTCTACCAATATTATTATACGTCACTCTGTCAATATTATTGTACGTCACTCTGTCAATATTATTGTACGTCACTCTGCCAATATTATTGTACGTCATTCTACCAATATTATTGTACGTCACTCTGCCAATATTATTGTACGTCACTCTGTCAATATTATTGTACGTCATTCTACCAATATTATTGTACGTCACTCTACCAATATTATTGTACGTCACTCTGCCAATATTATTGTACGTCATTATTGTACGTCACTCTACCAATATTACTGTACGTCACTCTGTCAATATTATTGTACGTCATTCTACCAATATTATTGTACGTCACTCTGTCAATATTATTGTACGTCATTCTACCAATATTATTGTACGTCACTCTGCCAATATTATTGTACGTCACTCTACCAATATTATTGTACGTCACTCTGTCAATATTATTGTACGTCATTCTACCAATATTATTGTACGTCACTCTGTCAATATTATTGTACGTCATTCTACCAATATTATTGTACGTCACTCTGCCAATATTATTGTACGTCACTCTACCAATATTATTGTACGTCACTCTGTCAATATTATTGTACATCATTCTACCAATATTATTGTACGTCACTCTGCCAATATTATTGTACGTCACTCTGTCAATATTATTGTACGTCATTCTACCAATATTATTGTACGTCACTCTGTCAATATTATTGTACGTCACTCTGTCAATATTATTGTACGTCACTCTACCAATATTATTGTACGTCACTCTGTCAATATTATTGTACGTCATTCTACCAATATTATTGTACGTCACTCTGTCAATATTATTGTACGTCACTCTGTCAATATTATTGTACGTCACTCTGTCAATATTATTGTACGTCACTCTGCCAATATTTTTGTACGTCACTCTGCCAATATTATTGTACGTCACTCTGTCAATATTATTGTACGTCACTCTGCCAATATTATTGTACGTCATTCTACCAATATTATTGTACGTCACTCTGTCAATATTATTGTACGTCACACTACCAATATTATTGTACGTCACTCTACCAATATTATTGTACGTCACTCTGTCAATATTATTGTACGTCACACTACCAATATTATTGTACGTCACTCTACCAATATTATTGTACGTCACTCTACCAATATTATTGTACGTCACTCTACCAATATTATTGTACGTCACTCTACCAATATTATTGTACGTCACTCTGTCAATATTATTGTACGTCACACTACCAATATTAGTGTACGTCACTCTACCAATATTATTGTACGTCACTCTACCAATATTATTGTACGTCACTCTACCAATATTATTGTACGTCACTCTGCTAATATTATTGTACGTCACTCTACCAATATTATTGTACGTCACTCTACCAATATTATTGTACGTCACTCTACCAATATTATTGTACGTCACTCTACCAATATTATTGTACGTCACTCTACCAATATTATTGTACGTCACTCTACCAATATTATTGTACGTCACTCTGTCAATATTATTGTACGTCCCTCTACCAAGATGATTGTGCGTCGCTCTACCAATATTATTGTACGTCACTCTACCAATATTATTGTACGTCACTCTACCAATATTATTGTACGTCACTCTGCTAATATTATTGTACGTCACTCTACCAATATTATTGTACGTCACTCTACCAATATTATTGTACGTCACTCTACCAATATTATTGTACGTCACTCTACCAATATTATTGTACGTCACTCTACCAATATTATTGTACGTCACTCTACCAATATTATTGTACGTCACACTACCAATATTATTGTACGTCACTCTACCAATATTATTGTACGTCACTCTACCAATATTATTGTACGTCACTCTGCTAATATTATTGTACGTCACTCTACCAATATTATTGTACGTCACACTACCAATATTATTGTACGTCACACTACCAATATTATTGTACGTCACACTACCAATATTATTGTATATCACTCTGCTAATATTATTGTACGTCACTCTACCAATATTATTGTACGTCACTCTACCAATATTATTGTACGTCACACTACCAATATTATTGTACGTCACACTACCAATATTATTGTACGTCACACTACCAATATTATTGTACGTCACACTACCAATATTATTGTACGTCACACTACCAATATTATTGTACGTCACTCTACCAATATTATTGTACGTCACTCTGCTAATATTATTGTACGTCACTCTACCAATATTATTGTACGTCACACTACCAATATTATTGTACGTCACACTACCAATATTATTGTACGTCACACTACCAATATTATTGTACGTCACACTACCAATATTATTGTACGTCACACTACCAATATCATTGTACGTCACTCTACCAATATTATTGTACGTCACTCTGCTAATATTATTGTACGTCACTCTACCAATATTATTGTACGTCACACTACCAATATTATTGTACGTCACACTACCAATATTATTGTACGTCACACTACCAATATTATTGTACGTCACACTACCAATATTATTGTACGTCACTCTACCAATATTATTGTACGTCACACTACCAATATTATTGTACGTCACACTACCAATATTATTGTACATCACACTACCAATATTATTGTACGTCACACTACCAATATTATTGTACGTCACTCTACCAATATTATTGTACGTCACACTACCAATATTATTGTACGTCACTCTACCAATATTATTGTACGTCACACTACCAATATTATTGTACGTCACTCTACCAATATTATTGTACGTCACTCTGCTAATATTATTGTACGTCACTCTACCAATATTATTGTACGTCACACTACCAATATTATTGTACGTCACACTACCAATATTATTGTACGTCACACTACCAATATTATTGTACGTCACACTACCAATATTATTGTACGTCACTCTACCAATATTATTGTACGTCACACTACCAATATTATTGTACGTCACACTACCAATATTATTGTACATCACACTACCAATAATATTGTACGTCACACTACCAATATTATTGTACGTCACTCTACCAATATTATTGTACGTCACACTACCAATATTATTGTACGTCACTCTACCAATATTATTGTACGTCACACTACCAATATTATTGTACGTCACTCTACCAATATTATTGTACGTCACTCTACCAATATTATTGTACGTCACTCTACCAATATTATTGTACGTCACTCTACCAATATTATTGTACGTCACTCTACCAATATTATTGTACGTCACTCTACCAATATTATTGTACGTCACACTACCAATATTATTGTACGTCACACTACCAATATTATTGTACGTCACACTACCAATATTATTGTACGTCACACTACCAATATTATTGTACGTCACACTACCAATATTATTGTACGTCACACTGCCAATATCATTGTACGTCACTCTACCAATATTATTGTACGTCTCTCTGCTAATATTATTGTACGTCACTCTACCAATATTATTGTACGTCACACTACCAATATTATTGTACGTCACACTACCAATATTATTGTACGTCACACTACCAATATTATTGTACGTCACTCTACCAATATTATTGTACGTCACACTACCAATATTATTGTACGTCACTCTACCAATATTATTGTACGTCACACTACCAATATTATTGTACGTCACACTACCAATATTATTGTACATCACACTACCAATAATATTGTACGTCACACTACCAATATTATTGTACGTCACTCTACCAATATTATTGTACGTCACACTACCAATATTATTGTACGTCACTCTACCAATATTATTGTACGTCACACTACCAATATTATTGTACGTCACTCTACCAATATTATTGTACGTCACTCTACCAATATTATTGTACGTCACTCTACCAATATTATTGTACGTCACACTACCAATATTATTGTACGTCACTCTACCAATATTATTGTACGTCACACTACCAATATTATTGTACGTCACACTACCAATATTATTGTACGTCACACTACCAATATTATTGTACGTCACTCTACCAATATTATTGTACGTCACTCTGCTAATATTACTTGTCATCACTATGGGAATATTACTTGTGCGTCACTCTTAGAATATTGTGCGTCACAATGGGAATATTATCACCCCCACAACTCCCACAACCCCACCCCCTACAGACCAACCAACCTCACCCCACCACTTCACCACCCCAACCACCCAACACCACTACCCCCACCACCCCGGCACTCCGACCACCATCCCCACCCTCACCAATCAACCACCCCCACAACCCCTCCACCCCACCAGCCCCAACATTCAAGCACCCCACCCCACCACCCCTACCACCCCACCCTACCACTCCTCCCCACCCCAGAACTCCCACAACCCCCACCACCCCTACATAATCCCCACCATCCAACCACCCCCTCATCTCCCTCCACCATACCACCTCCCGCACATCTTCCTCCACCGTCCTACCACCCCCACATCTTCCTCCACCATCCTACCACCCCCACATCATCCTTCACCATCCCACCACCCTCACATCTTCCCCCACCATCCTACCACCCCCACATCTTCCCCCACTATTCTACCACCCTCACATCTTCCCTTACCATCCTACCACCCCTACATCTTCCCCCATCATCCTACCACCCCTACATCTTCCCCACCATCATACCACCCCCCTCATCTTCCACCACCATCCCAGCACCCCCCATATTCCTCCACCATCCTACCACCCCCACATCTTCCTCCACCATCCCACCACCCCCACATCTTCCTCCACCATCCCACCACACCCACATCTTCCCACCATCCTACCACCCTCTCATCTTCCCCCACCAGCCTACCACCCCCACATCTTCTCCACCATCCTACCACCCCTCATCTTCCTCCACCATCCCACCACCCCCACATCTTCCCAACCATCCTACCAACCCCTCATCTTCCTCCACCATCCCACCACCCCCACATCTTGCTCCGCCATCCCACCACCCCCACATCTTGCTCCGCCATCCTACCACCCCCACATCTTCCCAACCATCCTACCAACCCCACATCTTCCTCCACCATCCTACCACCACCACATCTTCTCCCACCATCCTACCACCCCCACATCTTCCCACCATCCTACCACCCTCTCATCTTCCTCCACCATCCTACCACCCCCACATCTTCCCCCACCATCCTACCACCCCCACATCTTCCCCACTATTCTACCACCCCCACATCTTCCTTCGCCATCCTACCACCCCTACATCTTCCCCCATCATCCTACCACCCCAACATCTTCCCCACAATCCTACCACCCCCCTCATCTTCCTCCATTATCCCACCACCCCCATATCTTCCTCCACCATCCTACCACCCCCACATTTTCCTCCGCCATCCCACCACCCCCACATCTTCCTCCACCATCCTACCACCCCCACATCTTCCCCCACCAGCCTAGAACCCCCACATCTTCCCCACCATCCTACCACTCCCTCATCTTCCTCCACCATCCCACCACCCCCACATCTTCCCCACCATCCTACCACCCCCTCATCTTCCTCCACCATCCCACCACCCCCACATCTTGCTCCACCATCCTACCACCCCCACATCTTCTCCCACCATCCTACCACCCCCACATCTTTCCCCACTATTCTACCACCCCCACATCTTCCTTCGCCATCCTACCACCCCTACATCTTCCCCCATCATCCTACCACCCCTACATCTTCCCCACCATCCTACCACCCCCCTCATCTTCCTCCATTATCCCACCACCCCCATATCTTCCTCCACCATCCTACCACCCCCACATTTTCCTCCGCCATCCCACCACCCCCACATCTTCCTCCACCATCCTACCACCCCCACATCTTCCCCCACCAGCCTACAACCCCCACATCTTCCCCACCATCCTACCACTCCCTCATCTTCCTCCACCATCCCACCACCCCCACATCTTCCCCACCATCCTACCACCCCCTCATCTTCCTCCACCATCCCACCACCCCCACATCTGCTCCACCATCCTACCACCCCCACATCTTCTCCCACCATCCTACCACCCCCACATCTTCCTTCGCCATCCTATCACCCCCACATCTTCTCCCACCATCCTACCACCCCCACATCTTCCGTACCACCCTCTCATCTTCCTCCACCATCCTACCACCCCCACATCTTCCACCACCATCCTACCACCCCCACATCTTCCCCGCCATCCTTCCGCCCCCACGTCTTCCTCCACCATCCTACCACCCCCACATCTTTCCCACCATCCTACCACCCCCACATCTTCCATCACCATTCTACCACCCCCACATCTTCCCCACCATCCTACCACTCCCACATCTTCCTCCACCATACTACCACCCCAACATCTTCTTTCATCATCCCACCACCCCCACATCTTCCCCATCATCCCACCACCCCCACATCTTCCTCCACCATCCTACCACCCGCAGATCTTCCTTCACCATCCCACCACCCCCACATCTTCCCAACCATCCCACCACCCCCACATCTTCCTCGACCATCCCACCACCAACACATCTTCCTCCACCATCCTACCACCCCCACATCTTCCTCCTCCATCCTACCACCCCCACGTCTCCCTCCACCATTCCACCACACCCACATCTTCCTCCACAATCCAACCACCCCCACATCTTCCTCCACCATCCTACCACCCCCACATCTCCCTCCACCATTCCACCACCTCCACATCTTCCTCCACCATCCTACCACCCCCACATCTTCCTCCACCATCCTACCACCCCCACATCTTCCTCCACCATCCCACCACCCCCACATCTTCCCCCACCATCCTACCACCCCCCACATCTTCCCCCACCTTCCCACCACCCCCACATCTTCCTCCACCATCCTACCATTCCCACATCTTCCCCCACCATCCCACCACGACCACATATTCCCTCACCATTCCACCACACCCACATATTCCTCCACCATCTCAGCACCTCCACATCTTCCTTCACCATCCCACCACTCCCACATCTTCCCCCACCATTATACCATCCCCACATCTTCCTCCACCATCGCACCACCCCCACATCTTCCTCCATCATCCCATCACCCCCACATCTTCCCCCACCATCCTACCATCCTCACATCTTCCCCCACCTTCCCACCACCCCCACATCTTCCTCCACCATCCTACCACCCCCCACATATTCCCTTACCATACCACCACCCCCACATCTTTCCTCACCATCCCACCACCAGCACATCTTCCTCCACCATCCCAGCACCCCATCATCTTCCCCCGCCATCCCACCAACCCCACATTTTCCCCCACCATCCCACCACCCGCACATCTTCCTTCACCATCCCACCCACCCCACATCTTCCCCCACCATCCCACCACCCCCACATCTTCCCCCACCGTCCTACCACCCCCACATCTTCCTCCACCATCCCACCACCCCCACATCTTCCCCCAACATCCCCCCACCCCCACATCTTCCTCCACCATCCCAACACCTCAACATCTTCCTCCACCATCCCACCATTCCCACATCTTCCCCCACAATCCCACCACCCCCACATCTTCCCCCACCATCCTACCACCCCCAGATCTTCCTCCCCCATCCCACCACCCCCACATCTTCCCACAACATCCCCCCACCCCCACATCTTCACCCACCATCCCACCACCTCACATCTTCCCCCACCATCCCACCATCCCTACATCTTCCTTCACCATCCCATCACCCCCACATCTTTCCCCACCATCCCACCACCCCCACATCTTCTCCCACACCATCCTACCACCCCCACATCTTTCTCCACCATCCTACCACCCCCACATCTTCCCCACCATCCTACCACCCCCACATCTTCCTGCACCATCCTACCACCCCCACATCTTCCCCCACCATCCTACCACTCCCACATCTTCCTCCACCATCCTTCCACCCCCACATCTTCCCCACCATCCTACCACTTTCACATCTTCCTCCACAATCCCACCACCCCCACTTTTTCCCCACCATCCTACCACCCCCACATCTTCATCCACCATCTCCCCAGCCACAAATCTTCCCCACCATCCTACCACCCCCACCATCCCCACATCTTTCACCACCATCCCACCACCCCTACATCTTCCCCCACCATCCTACCAACCCCACATCTTCCCCACCATCCTACCACCCCCACATGTTCCCCCACCATCCTACCACCCTCACATGTTCCCCACCATCCTACCATCCCCACATCTTCCCCTGGCATCCTACCACCCCCACATCTTCCACCACCATCCCACCACCCCCACATCTTCCTCCACCATCCTACCACCCCACCACCCCCACATCTTCTTCCACCATCCCACCTCCCCCACATCTTCCCCACCATCCTACCACCCTCACATCTTCCCCCACCATCCCACCACCCCCACATCTTCCCCCACCATCCTACCACCCCCACATCTTCCCCCACCATCCTACCACCCCCACATCTTCCTCCACAGTCCACCACCCCCACATCTTCCCCCACCATCCTACCACCTCCACCATCCTACCACCCCCACATCTTTCACCACCATCCCACCACCCCCACTTCTTCCACCACCATCCCACCACCCCCACATCTTCCTCCACCATCCTACCACCCCCACATCTTCCTCGACCATCCCATCACCCCCCACATCTTCCTCCACAAGCCTACTACCCCCACATCTTCCTCCACCATCCCACCACCCCCACGTCTTCCCCCACCATCCCACCACCCGCACATCTTCCCCTACAATCCCACCCCCACACATCTTCCTCCACCATCCTACCACCCCCACATCTTCCTCCTCCATCCCATCACTCCCATATCTTCCTCCACCATCCTACCACCCCTACATCTTCCTCCACCATCCCACCACCCCCACATCTTCCCCCACCAACCTACTACCCCGACATCTTCCCCCACCATTCCACCACCCCCACATCTTCCTCCACCAGCCTTCCACACCCACATCTTCCTCCACCAACCCCACATCTTCCTCCAGCATCCAACCACCCCCACATCTTCCTCCACCATCCTACCACGCCCTCATCTTCCTCCACCATCCTCCCACCCCCACATCTTCCTCCACCATCCTAAAACCCCCACATTTTCCTCCACCATCCCATCACCCCCACATCTTCCTCCACCAGCCTTCCACACCCACATCTTCCTCCACCATCCCACCACCCCCACATCTTCCCCCACCATCCTACCATCCTCACATCTTCCCCCACAATCCCACCCCCCACATCTTCCTCCACCATCCTACCACCCCCACATCTTCCTCCACCATCCCACCACCCCCACATCTTCCCCCACCATCCTACCACTCTCACATCTTCCTACACCATCCTACCACCCCACATCTTCCCCACCATCCTACCACCCTCACATCTTCCTCCACCATTCCACAACCCCCACATCTTCCGCCACCATTCTACCACCCCCCATCTTCCTCCACCATCCAACCACCTCCACATCTTCACCACCATCCTACCACCCCCACATCTTCCCCCACCTTCCCACAACCCCCACATCTTCCTCCACCATCCCACCACTCGCACATCTTCCTCCACCATCCCAGCATCCCCACATCTTTCCTCACCATCCCACCACCCGCACATCTTCCTCCACCATCCCAGCACCCCCTCATCTTCCCCCACAATCCCACCACCCCCACATCTTCCCCCACCAACCCACCACCCCCGCATCTTCCTCCACCATCCCAACCACCCCACATCTTCCCACACCACTCCACCCCCCCCCACATTTTCCCCCACCATCCTACCTCTCTCACATCTTCTTACACCATCCCACCACCCCCACATCTTCCCCACACCGTCCTACCACCCCCACATCTTCCTCCACCATCCTTCAACCCCACGTCTTCGCCCACCATCCTACCACCCCCACATCTTCCTCCACCATCCCACCACCCCCACATCTTCCCACACCATTCCACCACCCCCACATCTTCCCCCACCATTATACCACCACCACATCTTCCTCCGCCATCCTACCACCCCCACATCTTCCACCACCATCCTACCACCCCCACATCTTCCCCCACCTTCCCACCACCCCCGCATCTTCCTCCACCATCCTACCATTCCCACATCTTCCCCCGCCATCCCACCACCCCCACATATTCCCTCACCATCCCACCACCCCCTCATCTTCCTCCACCATCCCAGCACCCCCACATCTTCCCTCACCATCCAACCACCCCCACATCTTCCTCCACCATCCCACCACCCCCACATCTTCCCCCACCATTCTACCACCCCCACATCTTCCTCCACCATCCTTCAACCACACGTCTTCGCCCACCATCCTACCACCCCCACATCTTTCTCCACCATCCCACCTCCCCCACATCTTCCTCCACCATCCCACCACCCCCACACCTTCCCCCACCATTATACCACCCCCACATCTTCCTCCGCCATCCTACCACCCCCACATCTTCCCCCACCATCCTACCACCTCCACATCTTCCCCCACCTTCCCACCACCCCCACATCTTTCTCCACCATCCTACCATTCCCAAATCTTCCTCCACCATCCCACCACCCCCACATATTCCCTCACCATCCCACCACCCCCACATCTTCCTCCACCATCCCAGCACCCCCACATCTTCCCTCACCATCCTACCTCCCCCACATCTTCCTCCACCATCCCACCACCCCCACATCTTCCTCCACCATCCCACCACCCCCACATCTTCCCTCACCATTATACCACCCCCACATCTTCCTCCACCATCCCACCACCATCACGTCTTTTCCCACCATCACACCACACCCACGTCTTCCCCCACCACCCAGCCACCCCTACATCTTCCCCCACTATCCCACCACCCCCACATCTTCCCCACCATCCTACCACCCCCACATCTTCCCTCACCATCCCACCACCATCACATCTTCCCCACCTTCTTACCACCCCCAAATCTTCCCCACCATCCTACCACCCCCACATCTTCCTCCACAATCCACCACCCCCACATCTTGCCCCACCATCCTACCACCCCCACATCTTCCTCCACAATCCACCACCCCCACATCTTGCCCCACCATCCTACCACCCCCACATCTTTCACCACCTTCCCACCACCCCCACATCTTCCCCCACCATCCTACCACCCCCACCATCTCACCTCCCCCGCATCTTCCTCCACCATCCCACCACCCCCTCGTCTTCCCCCACCATCCTACCAACTCACCATCCTACCACCTCCACATCTTCCCCACCATCCCACCACCCCTACATCTTCCCCCACCATCCTACCCCCCACCATCCCTACATCTTTCACCACAATCCTACCACCCGAACCATCTCACCACCCTCACATCTTCCTCCACCATCCCTCCATCCCGCCACCCCCACATCTTCCCCCACCATGCTACTACCCCACCATCCTACCACCCCCACATCTTCCCCACCATCCCACCACCCCCACATCATTAACCACCATCCTACCACCTCCACCATCTGTCCACCCCCACATCTTCCTCCACCATCCCGCCATCCTTCCACCCCCACATCTTCCCCCACTATCCCCCCACATGTCCCCCCATCCTACCACCCCCACATTTTCTCCCACCATCTCACCACCCCCACATCTTCTCCCACCATCCTACCACCCCCACATCTTCCCCCACCATCCCACGACCCCCACATCTTCTCTCACCATCCCACCACACCCACATCTCCCCCACCATCCTAGCACCCCCATATCTTCCCCCACCATCCCACCACCCCAACATCTTCTCCCACCCTCCTACCACCCCCACATCTTCCTCCACCATCCTACCACCCCCACATCTTCCTCCACCATCCCATCACCCCCACATCTTTGTGGCCCGGTGGCCTGGTGGCTAAAGCTCCCGCTTCACACACGGAGGGCCCGGGTTCGATTCCCGGCGGGTGGAAACATTCCGACACGTTTCCTTACACCTGTTGTCCTGTTCACCTAGCAGCAAATAGGTACCTGGGTGTTAGTCGACTGGTGTGGGTCGCATCCTGGGGGACAAGATTAAGGACCACAATGGAAATAAGTTAGACAGTCCTCGATGACGCACTGACTTTCTTGGGTTATCCTGGGTGGCTAACCCTCCGGGGTTAAAAATCCGAACGAAATCTTATCTTATCTTATCTTATCTTCTTCCACCATTCTACCACCCCCACATCTTCCTCCACCATCCCCCACCCCACATCTTCCCCCACTATCCTACCGCCCCCACATTTTCCCTTACCATCCTATCACCCCCACATCTTCCCCCACCATCCTACCACCCCCACTTTTTCCCTTGCCAACCTACCACCCCCAAATCTTCCTCCACCACCACCTGCCCCACCGCTTCCATCCCCACCGCCCCCACCTACCCCACTACCCTTACCACGCACACTAACCAGGTCTCTGTTTGTCTTGCAGTGAGTGAAGGTGTGAGTGAAGGTGTGAGTGAAGGAGCGATGGTGACGCCCACACTGCCTGTCAGGAGTGTTGCGGGCGTGGCAGGGGCGCCCACACAGCTGCCCTGCCTAGTCAATCACGCTCACCACGCCCACGCCCACGCCCCAGTCTTGGTGCTCTGGTACAAGGATGGCGCTCGCTTCCCTTTCTATACGTGAGTAGTAGTGAGGGAGGCAGGGAGGCAGGGAGGCAGGGAGGCAGGGAGGCAGGGAGGCAGGGAGGCAGGGAGGCAGGGAGGCAGGGAGGTAGGTATGCATGGAGGCAGGGAGGCAGGGAGGCAGGGAGGTAGATATGCATGGAGGCAGGGAGGCAGGGAGGCAGGGGTGTTGATTGAAACCCAGACAGCTTTATTATTATTATTGTTATTATTATTATTATTATTATTATTATTATTATTATTATTATTATTATTATTATTATTATTATCATTGGTAGTAGTAGTAGTAGTGGTAATAGTAGAAGTAATAGTAGGCTTTAACAAGTATATTTATCAGTGATGTTTACCACCCAAACTGTTTTCTCACTTTAACTATAATAATAATAATAATAATAATAATAATAATAATAATAATAATAATAATAATGTGTATATAGGACTCAACGTTGACCTTTTGTACCACCAAAATAAACTTAGACACGACCCACCAAGACACGACCCACCAAGACACGACCCACCAAGACACGACCCACCAAGACACGACCCACCAAGACACGACCCACCAAGACACGACCCACCAAGACACGACCCACCAAGACACGACCCACCAAGACACAACCCATCAAGACACAACCCATCAAGACACAACCCATCAAGACACGACCCACCAAGACACAACCCATCAAGACACAACCCATCAAGACACAACCCATCAAGACACGACCCATCAAGACACAACCCATCAAGACACGACCCACCAAGACACAACCCATCAAGACACAACCCATCAAGACACGACCCATCAAGACACAACCCATCAAGACACGACCCACCAAGACACGACCCACCAAGACACAACCCATCAAGACACAACCCATCAAGACACGACCCACCAAGACACAACCCATCAAGACACAACCCATCAAGACACGACCCACCAAGACACGACCCACCAAGACACAACCCATCAAGACACAACCCATCAAGACACAACCCATCAAGACACGACCCACCAAGACACGACCCACCAAGACACGACCCACCAAGACACGACCCACCAAGACACGACCCACCAAGACACGACCCACCAAGACACGACCCACCAAGACACAACCCATCAAGACACGACCCACCAAGACACAACCCATCAAGACACGACCCACCAAGACACAACCCATCAAGACACGACCCACCAAGACACGACCCACCAAGACACAACCCATCAAGACACGACCCACCAAGACAACCCATCAAGACACGACCCACCAAGACACAACCCATCAAGACACGACCCACCAAGACACAACCCATCAAGACACGACCCACCAAGACACGACCCACCAAGACACGACCCACCAAGACACAACCCATCAAGACACGACCCACCAAGAAACGACCCACCAAGACACGACCCACCAAGACACAACCCATCAAGACACGACCCACCAAGACACAACCCATCAAGACACGACCCACCAAGACACGACCCACCAAGACACGACCCACCAAGACACGACCCATCAAGACACGACCCACCAAGACACGACCCACCAAGACACGACCCACCAAGACACGACCCACCAAGACACGACCCACCAAGACACAACCCATTAAGACACGACCCACCAAGACACAACCCATCAAGACACGACCCACCAAGACACAACCCATCAAGACACGACCCACCAAGACACGACCCACCAAGACACGACCCACCAAGACACGACCCATCAAGACACGACCCACCAAGACACGACCCATCAAGACACGACCCACCAAGACACGACCCACCAAGACACGACCCACCAAGACACAACCCATCAAGACACGACCCACCAAGACACGATGTGGCATGCAAAGAGACCCAATTCGGACCCAGCATGTACACACCCAGCAAGACAAGGACACTCCCCATCAAGACACGACCCACCAAGACACGAGTTGATGGGACCCCCAAGTCGACCCACCAAGTACCCCACCAATAAGAAGACCAAGACACACCCTCAAGACTGACCCCCAAGTCATTCCCATCAAGACACGACCCACCAAGCACTACCCACCTATCACTGACCCATAGTGTACCCATAGTGTACCCATCAAGATTGGTGAAGGATAATGTACCCAGTCAAAACGCCCCCAAGACACGACCCAGGATACGACCCACCAACTCCTGGGTTGTAATAGAAAGACACGACCCAGCAACACGCGACCCAGAAAGACACGACCCAGAAGACACTACTTAGCGAGACACGAGACACGACCCAGCAACACACGACCTAGCAAGACACGACCCAGAAAGACACGGCCCAGCAAGACACGGCCCAGCAAGACACGACCCAGCAAGACACGGCCCAGCAAGACACGACCCGGCAACGCACGACCCAGCAAGACACGACCCAGCAAGATATGACCCAGCAACATACGACCCAGCAACACAAGATCCAGCAAGACACCGTCCCAGACGACATGACCCAGAAAACACGACCCAGCAAGATAATACCCAGCAAGACACGACCCAGCAAGACACAACCCAGCTAGACACGACCCAGCAAGACACGACCTAGCAAGACACGAAGCAGCAAGACACGAAGCAGCAAGACACGACCCAGCAAGACACGACCCAGCAAGACACGACCCAGAAGAAACGGCACAGCAAGACACGACCTATCAAGACACGACCCAGCAACATACGACCTAGCAAGGCTACTACTGTACAAAGATGTGTGCATGAGCTAGCAAGGGAGATCCGAGGCAGCACTGCGGTGCCTGGCCAGGGAGGACAGTGGTGCCTGGCCAGGGAGGACAGTGGTGCCTGGCCAGGGAGGACAGCGGTGCCTGGCCAGGGAGGACAGTGGTGCCTGGCCAAGGAGGAGAGTGGTGCCTGGCCAGGGAGGAGAGTGGTGCCTGGCCAGGGAGGACAGTGGTGCCTGGCCAGGGAGGGCAGCGGTGCCTGGCCAGGGAGGACAGCGGTGCCTGGCCAGGGAGGACAGTGGTGCCTGGCCAAGGAGGAGAGTGGTGCCTGGCCAGGGAGGAGAGTGGTGCCTGGCCAGGGAGGAGAGTGGTGCCTGGCCAGGGAGGACAGCGGTTCCTGGCCAGGGAGGACAGCGGTGCCTGGCCAGGGAGGACAGTGGTGCCTGGCCAGGGAGGACAATGGTGCCTGGCCAGGGAGGACAGCGGTGCCTGGCCAGGGAGGAGAGTGGTGACTGGCCAGGGAGGACAGCGGTGCCTGGCCAGGGAGGACAGTGGTGCCTGGCCAAGATGGACAGTGGTGACTGGCCAAGGAGGACAGTGGTGACTGACCAGGGAGGACAGTGGTGCCTGGCTAGAGGCAAAACAGCGGTGCCTGGCCAGAGGCAGCACAGTGGTGCCTGGCCAGAGACAGCACAGGGTGCCTGGCCAGGGAGGACAGCGGTGCCTGGCCAGAGGCAAAACAGCGGTGCCTGGGCAGAGGCAGCACAGTGATGCCTGGCCAGGGAGGACAGCGGTGCCTGGCCAAGGAGAACAGCGGTGCCTGGCCAGGGAGGACAGCGGTGACTGGCCAGGGAGGACAGCGGTGACTAGCCAGGGAGGACAGCGGTGCCTGGCCAAGGAGAACAGCGGTGCCTGGCCAAGGAGAACAGCGGTGCCTGGCCAGGGAGGACAGTGGTGCCTGGCCAGGGAGGACAGTGATGCCTGGCCAGGGAGGACAGCGGTGCCTGGCCAGGGAGGACAGTGGTGCCTGGCCAAGGAGGAGAGTGGTGCCTGGCCAGGGAGGAGAGTGGTGCCTGGCCAGGGAGGAGAGTGGTGCCTGGCCAAGGAGAACAGCGGTGCCTGGCCAGGGAGGACAGTGGTGCCTGGCCAGGGAGGACAGTGGTGCCTGGCCAGGGAGGACAGTGGTGCCTGGCCAGGGAGGACAGTGGTGCCTGGCCAGGGAGGACAGTGGTGCCTGGCCAGGGAGGACAGTGGTGACTGGCCAGGGAGGACAGCGGTGCCTGGCCAAGGAGGACGGTGGTGACTGGCCAGGGAGGACAGTGGTGCCTGGCCAAGGTGGACAGTGGTGACTGGCCAAAGAGGACAGTGGTGACTGACCAGGGAGGACAGTGGTGCCTGGCTAGAGGCAGCACAGCAGTGCCTGGCCAGAGGCAGCACAGTGGTGCCTGGCCAGAGACAGCACAGTGGTGCCTGGCCAGGGAGGACAGCGGTGCCTGGCCAAGGAGGACGGCGGTGCCTGGCCAGGGTGGACAGTGGTGCCTGGCCAGGGAGGACAGCGGTGCCTGGCCAGGGAGGACAGCGGTGCCTTGCCAGAGGCAGCACAGCGGTGCATGGCTAGAGGCAGCACAGTGGTGCCTGGCCAGGGAGGACAGCGGTGCCTGGCCAAGTAGAACAGCGGTGCCTGGCCAGGGAGGACAGCGGTGCCTAGCCAGGGAGGACAGCGGTGACTCGCCAGGGAGGACAGCGGTGACTAGCCAGGGAGGACAGCGGTGCCTGGCCAAGGAGAACAGCGGTGCCTGGCCAAGGAGAACAGCAATGACTGGCCAGAGAGGACAGCGGTGCCTGGCCAGAGGCAGCACAGCGGTGCCTGGCCAGGCAGCACAGCGGTGCCTGGCCAAGGAGAGCAGCGATGACTGGCCAGAGAGGACAGCAGTGCCTGACCAAGGAGGACAGCGGTGCCTGGCCAGAGAGGACAGCGGTGCCTGGCCAGGGAGGACAGCGGTGCCTGGCCAGGGAGGACAGCGGTGCCTGGCCAGGGAGGACAGCGGTGCCTGGCCAAGGAGGACGGCGGTGCCTGGCCAGGGTGGACAGTGGTGCCTGGCCAGGGAGGACAGCGGTGCCTGGCCAGGGAGGACAGCGGTGCCTGGCCAGAGGCAGCACAGCGGTGCATGGCTAGAGGCAGCACAGTGGTGCCTGGCCAGGGAGGACAGCGGTGCCTGGCCAAGGAGAACAGCGGTGCCTGGCCAGGGAGGACAGCGGTGCCTAGCCAGGGAGGACAGCGGTGACTCGCCAGGGAGGACAGCGGTGACTAGCCAGGGAGGACAGCGGTGCCTGGCCAAGGAGAACAGCGGTGCCTGGCCAAGGAGAACAGCAATGACTGGCCAGAGAGGACAGCGGTGCCTGGCCAGAGGCAGCACAGCGGTGCCTGGCCAGGCAGCACAGCGGTGCCTGGCCAAGGAGAGCAGCGATGACTGGCCAGAGAGGACAGCAGTGCCTGACCAAGGAGGACAGCGGTGCCTGGCCAGAGAGGACAGCGGTGCCTGGCCAGGGAGGACAGCGGTGCCTGGCCAGGGAGGACAGCGGTGCCTGGCCAGGGAGGACAGCGGTGCCTGGCCAGGGAGGACAGCGGAGGCCAACACTGTCACCTCGGTGATTCAGATATACTCTGCCACAGCTCGGGTCCACCTTCACCCGCAATGTTTCCCTGTAGAGTTCCCTCCAGGATTCTCATACAAAGGGGATCTTCATCTAGTCACTCACCACTCTGTACTTCACTGACTTACGTAAGAAAGAACTCTAATGGATTCAGACTGGACAAGTTTACACTTAAAAGATAGGAAAGAACAAGTCTGGAAAAAGTTCTGGTTGAAACTGAAATATTAAATAGGTTTAAAATGAGGTTAGACAAATATTGGGGTGAAAGGGGTTGGGTTTGAGAAGTTCCATCTGTAGTTGATTAAATGGTTGTGGAAATTTCGATGTTCAACGCAAGCATTCCTTAAATCGTCGGTTCTGTTTGCGTATTGGTGTTCTGAAACAGAAATACATGTTTCGAAGTCTCTTGATGTCTCGCCCAAGTATAGTAGCTAGCAGTCGTTGCAAGGGATTATGTAACTCCTGCGAAGGATGGAACCTTATCCTGTCTAATACTGGTGATGTCCTTGATGGTGGTAGATGTGGAGGTAGATACTTGAAATGAGTTATTGGAAAAGATGTTGGAAACGTGCTTGGCAACGGAGTTGGTGGGGAGGACTATGTATCTCCTCTCGGCAGTGTCTTCTCTGGGTGTGTTAAAGATGTTATATGACCGGCGTCTGCAGTCTCTAATGAAGTGATGAGGATAGTGAAGTTTAAAAAATACTTGTTCAATTAGAGAATAGTCTTCTTCAAGGAGCCCATTGCTGCAGATTCGGAGTGAACGCAGGAAAAATTTTGCCTATAGTTACACCACGTTTGGTTTTGGTGTCATGATGAGAGCAGAAGTGAAGATGATGTTAATTGGTAGGTTTTCGCTAGGCTTTAAAACGAAATTCTTGGTCATCTTTGCCTTGAAGAACATCAAAGGAAGCAAAAGTGTTATCGACTTCTTCATCTAGTGTGAACTGGATTGAAGGCTCGACCTGGTTGAGTTTGTGTTGGAGAACTTGAACGTTGAACCGTCTTGGAGTTACGATGAGAATGTCGTCAACATAACGGAGCCAGGTGACGGAAGAGGGAATAGTAGAGGAGAATTGCTCTGTTTCTATATGTTCCATGTATAGGTTCGCCAGTACGGCACTAAGTGAGGAACCCAATGGGCAGTCCGAAAGTCTGCTGGAAAAGGTGATTTTAGAAAGAGAAACATGTAAAGCCATCACTCAGTTCAACAAGGTCGATGAAATCGCTTGCTGGAATAGGAAGGTCAAGGGAGTCGTCAACTTTCCTGTGCAGATCAATGGTTTGTGTAGTAGGTACCTTGATGAATAGAGATTTCACGTCTAGGCTAGAGCGTTTCTTGTTCCTGACGTTAAGGAAGCAGTGTTAAGGTGATGAGTCCCTCAGCCTGAAGAGGCCTTCAGCTCCATGTTCCCGATCAAGTTGACGTTGTGGCATGAAAATTGAGCCTTTTATGCTGGAATGATAGTGAAGTGCAGAATGAAGATGGCGTCATAAGAGGCGGAGCTCACCAGCAGCAGAACACAAGAACTGAGGAGTACTGAAGCGGTTTTGGTTCTCTAATATAAGGTGCAGTTCTCGTACTTTAGCTTCACGTTGTTCGGGACTGTGAAGCTGGACACTGATCAAGGTTGAGGGACTGACCACATGTTAACTACTTCCTCAAGGTTGAGGCACTGACCACATCTTAACTACTTCCTCAAGGTTGAAGGACTGACCACATGTTAACTACTTCCTCAAGGTTGAGGCACTGACCACATTTTAACTACTTCCTCAAGGCAGAGGGACTGACCACATCATCGTTACATCTCCACTTTTAGTCACCTCTATATTCGACTGAAAGAAACCCGCTGAGTGGGCGAAATAATTCAGAAATAAAGATACCAGACTCTTGCATATACCTGTTACTTATCTACATACATCGTGATGTATCTTTCTCACTGTACATATACATCGTGATGTGTATCTTTCTCACTGTACATATACATCGTGATGTATCTTTCTCACTGTACATATACATCATGATGTATCTTTCTCACTGTACATATACATCGTGATGTATCTTTCTCACTGTACATATACATCGTGATGTATCTTTCTCACTGTACATATACATCGTGATGTATCTTTCTCACTGTACATATACATCGTGATGTATCTTTCTCACTGTACATATACATCATGATGTATCTTTCTCACTGTACATATACATCGTGATGTATCTTTCTCACTGTACATATACATCGTGATGTATCTTTCTCACTGTGCATGTACATCGTGATGTTTATTTCGCTCACTGTACATATAAATCGTGATGTGTATCTCTCACTGTACATACACATCGTGATGTATCTTTCTCACTGTACATATACATCGTGATGTATCTTTCTCACTGTATCATATACATATACATTGTGATGTGTATCTACATATCACTGTATCTTTCTCACTGTACATATACATCGTGATGTATCTTTCTCACTGTGCATGTACATCGTGATGTTTATTTCGCTCACTGTACATATAAATCGTGATGTGTATCTCTCACTGTACATACACATCGTGATGTGTATCTCTCACTGTACATACACATCGTGATGTGTATCTCTCACTGTACATACACATCGTGATGTGTATCTGTCACTGTACATATACATCGTGATGTGTATCTCTCACTGTACATACACATCGTGATGTGTATCTCTCACTGTACATACACATCGTGATGTGTATCTCTCACTGTACATACACATCGTGATGTGTATCTCTCACTGTACATACACATCGTGATGTGTATCTCTCACTGTACATATACATCGTGATATGTCACTGTACATATACATCGTGATGTGTATCTCTCACTGTTCATATACATCGTGATGTGTATCTGTCACTGTACATATACATCGTGATGTGTATCTGTCACTGTTCATATACATCGTGATGTGTATCTGTCACTGTACATATACATCGTGATATGTATCTCACTGTACATATACATCGTGATGTGTATCTCTCACACTGTACATATACTTCGAAAGTTTACTTTAATCCCCATTTTAGTAGTTAAAACATTGCTACCTAGTGGTGGGTAGGTTACAAACTACCCTCGTGCAGTCGACAGGCATTAAATCCCATTAACCAGCGTTATCTAGTTAGTTATATCAGTCTGCAAGTCAGATGAACATTGTAGTCTCTTGTTATTCGGGGAACACTGACAACATATGCACCATCACAATCGCTTGAGATGTTTTCAAACTCACAGACTTGCTTCAAACTGTTTATAATAGTGAGAAATCTCTCACACTGCCTCAGTACCCACGAGGATTGTCCTCAAGCTCCCGGGATTTACTCTAATCCTTCAAAGAAATTTAACTGTGTTGTCTTTAATGCTATTAAGTGTTGAGAAGAGCCTGCCAAGTATAGGCCAGAAGGTCTGCTGTACTGTTGCTGGCTTCTCCGAGTCTTAAGTACGTGGGGGAAAGATGGTATTGAGATGGACTTTCTAAACATGGACCTTCCCAGTATGAACCAGCCCTGTATGGACTATCCCTGTATGGACCAGCCCTGTATGGACTATCCCTGTATGGACCAGCCAAACATGGACCAGCCAAACATGGACCAGCTAAACATGGACCTGCCAAACATGGACCAGTTAAACATGGACCAGTCAAATACAGACCAGCCAAGCATGGGCCAGCAAAACATGAACCAGCCAAGCATTGACCTGCCAAACATGAACCTGCCAAACATGGACCAGCCAGACATGAACCTGCCAAACATGAACCAGCCAGACATGAACCTGCCAAACATGGACCAGCCAGACATGAACCTGCCAAACATGGACCAGCCAAACGTGAACCTGCCAAACATGGACCAGCCAAACATGAACCTGCCGAACATGGACCAACCAAACATGGACCAGTCAAACATAGACCTTCCAAACATGGACCAGCCAAACATGGACCTGCCAAACATGAACCTTCCAGACATGGACCAGCCAAGCATGGACCTTCCAGACATGAACCTGCCAAACATGGACCTGCCAAACATGAACCTGCCAAACATGGACCAGCCAAACATGGACCAGCCAAACATGGACCAGTAAAACATGGACCTGCCAGGTCTCCTACAGTGTTCCTCCATTATTTTCATAAATGTGTGGAGACAATATGTAGCCCGTGTCTCTTCATCCACCTGTCTCTTCATCCACCTGTCTCTTCATCCACCTGTCTCTTCATCCACCTGTCTCTTCATCCACCTGTCTCTTCATCCACCTGTCTCTTCATCCACCTGTCTCTTCATCCACCTGTCTCTTCATCCACCTGTCTCTTCATCCACCTGTCTCTTCATCCACCTGTCTCTTCATCCACCTGTCTCTTCATCCACCTGTCTCTTCATCCACCTGTCTCTTCATCCACCTGTCTCTTCATCCACCTGTCTCTTCATCCACCTGTCTCTTCATCCACCTGTCTCTTCGTCCACCTGTCCACCTGTCTCTTCATCCATCTGTCTCTTCATCCACCTGTCTCTTCATCCACCTGTCTCTTCATCCACCTGTCTCTTCATCCACCTGTCTCTTCATCCACCTGTCTCTTCATCCACCTGTCTCTTCATCCACCTGTCTCTTCATCCACCTGTCTCTTCATCCACCTGTCTCTTCATCCACCTGTCTCTTCATCCACCTGTCTCTTCATCCACCTGTCTCTTCATCCACCTGTCTCTTCATCCACCTGTCTCTTCATCCACCTGTCTCTTCATCCACCTGTCTCTTCATCCACCTGTCTCTTCATCCACCTGTCTCTTCATCCACCTGTCTCTTCATCCACCTGTCTCTTCATCCACCTGTCTCTTCATCCACCTGTCTCTTCATCCACCTGTCTCTTCATCCACCTGTCTCTTCATCCACCTGTCTCTTCATCCACCTGTCTCTTCATCCACCTGTCTCTTCATCCACCTGTCTCTTCATCCACCTGTCTCTTCATCCACCTGTCTCTTCATCCACCTGTCTCTTCATCCACCTGTCTCTTCATCCACCTGTCTCTTTATCCACCTGTCTATTCATCCACCTGTCTCTTCATCCACCTGTCTCTTCACTACCTGTCTCATTATCCACCTGTCTCATCCACCTGTCTCTTCATCCACCTGTCTCTTCATCCACCTGTCTCTTCATCCACCTGTCTCTTCATCCACCTGTCTCTTCACCCACCTGTCTCCATCCACCTGTCTCTTCATCCACCTGTCTCTTCATCCACCTGTCTCATCCACCTGTCTCTTCATCCACCTGTCTCTTCATCCACCTGTCTCTTCATCCACCTGTCTCTTCATCCACCTGTCTCTTCACCCACCTGTCTTCATCCACCTGTCTCTTCATCCATCTGTCTCTTCATCCACCTGTCTCTTCACCCACCTGTCTCCATCCACCTGTCTCTTCATCCACCTGTCTCTTCATCCACCTGTCTCTTCATCCACCTGTCTCTTCACCCACCTGTCTCCATCCACCTGTCTCTTCATCCTCATCCACCTGTCTCTTCATCCACCTTCATCCACCTGTCTCTTCATCCACCTGTCTCTTCATCCACCTGTCTCTTCATCCACCTGTCTCTTCATCATCCACCTGTCTTCATCACCTGTCTCTTTCATCCACCTGTCTCATCCACCTGTCATCCACCTTCATCCACCTGTCTCTTCATCACCTGTCATCCACCTGTCTCTTCATTCATCCATCTGTCTCTTCATCCACCTGTCTCTTCATCCATCCACCTGTCTCTTCACTTCATCCACCTGTCTCTTCATCCACCTGTCTCTTCATCCACCTGTCTCTTCATCCACCTGTCATCCACCTGTCTCTTCATTCATCACCTGTCTCTTCATCCACCTGTCTCTTCATCCACCTGTCTCTTCATCCACCTGTCTCTTCATCCACCTGTCTCTTCATCCACCTGTCTCTTCATCTGTCTCTTCATCCACCTGTCTGTCTTCATCCACCTGTCTCTTCATCCATCATCCACCTGTCTCTTCATCCACCTGTCTCATCCACCTGTCTCTTCATCCACCTGTCTCTTCATCCACCTGTCTCATCTCATCCACCTGTCTCTTCATCCACCTGTCTCATCCACCTGTCTCTTCATCCACCTGTCATCCACCTGTCTCATCCACCTGTCTCTTCATCCACCTGTCTCTTCATCCACCTGTCTCATCCACCTGTCTCTTCATCCACCTGTCTCTTCATCCACCTGTCTCCTCATCCACTTGTGTCTCCTCATCCACTTGTGTCTCCTCATCCACTTGTGTCTCCTCATCCACTTGTGTCTCCTCATCCACTTCTGTCTCATCCACTTGTCTCCTCATCCGCTTGTCTCCTGATCCACTTGTCTCCTGATCCACTTGTCTCCTCATCCACTTGTCTCCTCATCCACTTCTGTCTCCTTATTCACTTCTGTCTCATCATCCGTTTGTCTCCTCATCCACTTGTCTCCTCATCCACTTCTGTCTCTTCATCTACTTCTGTATCCTCATCCATTTTCGTCTCCTCATCCACTTTTGTCTCCTCATCCGCTTTTATTTCCTCATCCACTTCTACATTTCTCTCCATTCCATTATTTGCAATATAATACTGTATATTTTTTCCTCAGTTTCATGGCAGTAATGGTATGAGGAAGTGGAGGGTGGGGAGAGAGCCTTCTGTTATTCTATCCTATATACCTACCTAGCCTCGGCCAACTCAGTAATAGATGGCGCATGTTTATATTGTTAATGAAAATTATGAAATAAAGTATAATGACTGACGGGTGACCTAGATGTGTGTGTGTGTGTACTCACCTAATTGTGGTAATAGGGTAGTTGATGAGTGGAACAGTCTACCTAGTTGGGTTATTGAGGCTGGGACTTTGGGTAGTTTCAAATCTAGGTTGGATAAGTACATGAGTGGGATGGGTTGGATTTGAGTGGGACTTTCACATCAGAGCTTATTTCTTGGGTGGCATTGAAAATTGGGTAGGGCAAATGTTTTGTTAGTGGGATGAATTGTAAAGGACCTGCCTAGTATGGGCCAGCAGGCCTCCTGCAGTGTTCCTCCTTTCTTATGTTCTTATGTTCTCCTGGCCCCGCCTCTTCACTGGTCGCTACTAGGTCACTCTTTCCCTGCTCCATGAGCTTTATCATAACTCTTCTTAAAGCCTCCACTAAATCATTTCCCAGACTATTCCACTTCCTGACAACTCCATGACTGAAGAAATACTTCTAACATCACTGTGAGTCATCTCAGTCTTCAGTTTCCAATTGTGATCCCTTGTTTCTGTGTCTCATCTCTGGAACATCCTGTCTCTGTCCACCTTGTCGATTCCTCGCTGCATTTTACATGTCGTTATCATGTTCTCCTTATCACTCCTGTCCTCCAGTGTGGTCAGGTCGATATCTCTTAACCTCTCCTCGTAGGACATACCCTATAGCTCCGGAAATAGTCTCGTTGCAAACCTTTGCACTGTCTCTAATTTCCCGGGAGTGGGTTCCAAACCTTGTATGTCAGGCCCAGTATGGGCCTGACATACACGGTGTACAGAGTCCTGAACGATTTCTTACTCAGGTGTCGGAATGCTATTCTTAGGTTTACTAGGCGCCCGTATGCTGCAGCAGTTATTTGGTTGATGTGTGCCTCAGGAGATGTGCTCGGTATTATGTTCACCCCAAGATCCTTTTCCTTGAGTGAGATTTGCAGTCTTTGGCTCCCTAGACTGTACTCTATGGTCTTTCTTGCCCTTCCCCAATCTTTATGACTTTGGACTTGGTGGTGTTGAACACCAAGAGCCAGTTGCAGGACCAGGCCTGCAGTCCGTCCAGATCCCTTTGTAGTCCTGCCTAGTTCTCTTCCGACTGAATTCTCCTCACTAACTTCACATCATCTGCATACAGAGACACTTCTGAGATTATTCCTTCTGTCATGTCATTCACGTAAACTAAAAACAGCATCGGTCCTAGGACCTACCCCTGTGGAACCCCGTTCATTACAGGCGCCCACTGGCACCTCGTCATGTACCATGACTAGCTGATGCCTTACTGTCAGGTATTCTCTGATCGATTGCAGTGCCTTCCCTGTTATACCTGCCTGGTCCTCCAGCTTTTGTGCTAATTTCTTGTGTGGAACTGTGTCAAAAGCCTGGTTGTCGTTGATAAGCTCATTCCTTTCTAGGTGCTCCACCACTCTTCTCTTGATAACCTTCTCCATGACTTTGCATATTATGCATATCAGTAACACTAATCTGTAGGTTAGTGCCTCGTGTCTGTATCCTTCTTTTTAAAATTGGGACTACATTTGCTGTCTTCCACACTTCAAGTAGTTGCCGTGTTTCGATAGATGTGTTGAAGATTGTTGTTAGTGGTACACATGGTGCCTCTGCTCCCTCTCTCAGGACCCACAAAGAGATGTTATCCGGCCCCTTTGTCTTTAAGGTATCTAGTTCGCTTAACAGCCTCTCCTCCTCCTCCTCGCTTGTATATATTGTGTCCAGCACTTGATGGTGTACCCCACTACTCCGTCTTTCTAGAATTCTTTCTGTCTCCACTGCAAATACTTCTTTAAATCTCATGTTGGGCTCCTCACTTCTCGGTCGTTTCTTGTGAGTGATCTCCCCTCCTTCCTTCATCAGCCTGATTACTTGATCCTTGACTGTTGTTTTCCTCCTGATGAGGCTGTAAAACAGCTTTGGGTTGGATTTCGCTTTCGCTGCTATGTCATTTTCGTATTGCTGTTGGGCCTCCTTACCTGAGCATATTCATTTGATGCTCTTCGACTTCTCTTTTTATTCTCCTGGGTCTTTTGCCTTCCATACTTATTCCATTCTCTAGTGCAGTTGGTTTTGGCCTTTCTACACCTTTGTGTGTGTGTGTGTGTGTGTGTGTGTGTGTGTGTGTGTGTGTGTGTGTGTGTGTGTGTGTTTACTCACCTATTTGTGGTTGCAGGGATCGAGACACAGCTCCTGGCCTAGCTTCTTCACTGATCGCTAGGTCCTCTCTCTCTCCCTGCTCCATGATCTTTATCATATTTCGTGCGTGTGTGTGTGTGTGTGTGTGTGTGTGTGTGTGTGTGTGTGTGTGTGTGTGTGTCGGTGGGTTGTGCCGAAGGGGGGGGGGTCAGGGGTATATACATTTGCATAATTAACTCTACATGAATATTTCCGTTCTAGCTTATGTATATGTATGCATTTGTCTGCTGGACACACGCTTCTGCCTACCCACTCCACCACACTGTTAATTTACCATGAGAGGGAGAGAGAGAGAGAGAGAGGGGGGATGCAAATTCCTGATCTAGCATATATATGTTAAAATTGTCAGTGGTGACAATAAGGCAGAATGAGTGTATATTCTCCCTAAATCGCTGGACCAAGAAGAGGCTATGGGCCCAGACAAGCTGAGGCCAAGATTGCTGAGTAAATGTGCAGACTAGCTGGTAGCACTTTTAACTCGCATCTATCAGCACTGCTTAGCACAGTGTAAATGGCCTTTTCTATGGCATGAGGCAAGTGTAGTCCCTGTTCACAATAAGAGCAGAGTGGATATCAGCACCCACAGACCAGTGTCACTCCTTTCAGTCATTGCCAAGATTCTTGAGACAGTAATCTCCCGGCAGATGATAAGAGTTTTTCGACTACTACTCACTTCTTTGTGACCGTCGATATGGCTTCAGAGAAGTTTACTCTGCGGCTGATCTGATGTAAAACTTCTCCTACAGTGTTCCTCCATTATTTTCATAAATGTGTAGAGACAATATGTAGCCCGTGTCTCTTCATCCACCTGTCTCTTCATCCACCTGTCTCTTCATCCACCAGTGGCACCAGTCACTGGATGAATCCAAAGTCAGCTGTGTAGTAGCACTGGACATTGCTGGAGCTCTCGACCTAGTATGGCACCAGAGACTCTTGGCAAAACTGCAAGAACTAGGAATTGCAGGCCCTACATCATGTCTCCTCAGTGATTACCTTCAAGGTAGATCTCTAAGCGCAGTTCTCTACGGGACAGAGTCAGCAAGACATCTTGTTTGTGCAAGTGTTCCATAGGGAAGCGTGTTTGGGCCATTGTTACGGAATGTTTACTTCAAAAACCTTCAGCTCATCCCAGAATGTCATGCATATGCAGACGACTGTACTCTAACATTTAATTATCCAAGAGAGGCAGTGTCAGCTGCTCTAGGTTACTTTAATCACCAGCTTACAACTGTATCAGCCTGAGGTAAACGATGGCTGGTTATATTTGCTTCTGGTCTCTAGGCACCTTGATGGTAATGCTGGAGCAGTGGTAAGAATGAATGAGAGAGTGATGGTACCCGGAGACGAAGTTGATATCCTTAGGGTGAAATCTGACTCCAAACTGACCTTGAAGAAACACGTTGTAAATCTTGCAAACAAGGCTGCTAGGAAGCTTACAGCACTTCTACGTATCACACATCTGCTCGACAATAGAGGTTGCAAGACTCTGTATGAGGAACAAGTACTCTAACACCTTGTGTATGGTCCACTTTCTCTTTTTGCCCCCCCCCCTCCCCTTCATGTCATCTGCGACTTCTTGACAAAATAAAGAACAGAGCAAGTTGACTCTTACCTGGACCCAGATTGGTCATTTCAGCAGAGCCTTAAACGCTGGAGGGATGTGGGCGGCCTTACTGTTTGCTCTGCATACAAGGGGCTTGGCATGCTGCACTTTAAAATTGTATTCCATGTACTTCTCTGTATCATATACAAGGCCAATATTGTCCAAGTACCACACTTGGCTCCATTCCGAGGAGAGCGAGAAGTGAGCTTCTACACCACAAGACGGACAACAAGCAGCAACTTTACCCTTCTTCAGAACATCACCTCATCTAAGATCATTTATTCCCAGGATGACTCGAGTCTGGAACATGTTCGTACAACATAATGACAGCAGCGAAATAAAGTCAGTTGATCAAATGACATTGCTGGCTCACAGATGGCTCCAACTTCATCCTGTTCCATATTTGTATATCTCATAACAATGAGCTGATGTAGTTAACTTTTAGCTTGTAAATAAAGTTAGGATCCTTAACCTAGCCAAGCAAAACCCTGTGTAAAAAGAGAGAGAGAGAGGGGGACAGAGAGAGGGACACAGACAGACAGACAGAGGAAGACCGACAGAGGTGAAGAGTGAGATGTATATATATACATATATACAGTTAAGTATATATATGTACATATATACATATATGTATATATATATATATACATATATACATATATGTATATATATATACATATATACATTTATGTATATATATACATATATACATACACATTTTTTTTTATCACACTGGCCGATTCCCACCAAGGCAGGGTGGCCCGAAAAAGAAAAACTTTCACCATCATTCACTCCATCACTGTCTTGCCAGAAGGGTGCTTTACACTACAGTTTTTAAACTGCAACATTAACACCCCTCCTTCAGAGTGCAGACACTGTACTTCCCATCTCCAGGACTCAAGTCCGGCCTGCCGGTTTCCCTGAACCCCTTCATAAATGTTACTTTGCTCACACTCCAACAGCACGTCAAGTATTAAAAACCATTTGTCTCCATTCACTCCTATCAAACACGCTCACGCATGCCTGCTGGAAGTCCAAGCCCCTCGCACACAAAACCTCCTTTACCCCCTCCCTCCAACCTTTCCTAGGCCGACCCCTACCCCGCCTTCCTTCCACTACAGACTGATACACTTTTGAAGTCACTCTGTTTCGCTCCATTCTCTCTACATGTCCGAACCACCTCAACAACCCCTCCTCAGCCCTCTGGACAACAGTTTTGGTAATCCCGCACCTCCTCCTAACTTCCAAACTACGAATTCTCTGCATTATATTCACACCACACATTGCCCTCAGACATGACATCTCCACTGCCTCCAGCCTACTCCTCGCTGCAACATTCATCACCCATGCTTCACACCCATATAAGAGCGTTGGTAAAACTATACTCTCATACATTCCCCTCTATGCCTCCAAGGACAAAGTTCTTTGTCTCCACAGACTCCTAAGTGCACCACTCACCCTTTTCCCCTCATCAATTCTATGATTCACCTCATCTTTCATAGACCCATCCGCTGACACGTCCACTCCCAAATATCTGAATACATTCACCTCCTCCATACTCTCTCCCTCCAATCTGATATCCAATCTTTCATCACCTAATCTTTTTGTTATCCTCATAACCTTACTCTTTCCTGTATTCACTTTTAATTTTCTTCTTTTGCACACTCTACCAAATTCATCCACCAATCTCTGCAACTTCTCTTCAGAATCTCCCAAGAGCACAGTGTCATCAGCAAAGAGCAACTGTGACAACTCCCACTTTATGTGTGATTCTTTATCTTTTAACTCCACGTCTTTTGCCAAGACCCTCGCATTTACTTCTCTTACAACCCCATCTATAAATATATTAAACAACCACGGTGACATCACACATCCCTGTCTAAGGCCCACTTTTACCGGGAAATAATTTCCCTCCTTCCTACATACTCTAACCTGAGCCTCACTGTCCTCGTAAAAACTCTTCACTGCTTTCAGTAACCTACCTCCTACACCATACACCTGCAACATCTGCCACATTGCCCCCGTATCCACCCTGTCATACGCCTTTTCCAAATCCATAAATGCCACAAAGACCTCTTTAGCCTTATCTAAATACTGTTCACTTACATGTTTCACTGTAAACACCTGGTCCACACACCCCCTACCTTTCCTAAAGCCTCCTTGTTCATCTGCTATCCTATTCTCCGTCTTACTCTTAATTCTTTCAATAATAACTCTACCATACACTTTACCAGGTATACTCAGCAGACTTATCCCCCTATAATTTTTGCAGTCTCTTTTGTCCCCTTTGCCTTTATACAAAGGAACTATGCATGCTCTCTGCCAATCCCTAGGTACCTTACCCTCTTCCATACATTTATTAAATAATTGCACCAACCACTCCAAAACTATATCTCCACCTGCTTTTAACATTTCTATCTTTATCCCATCAATCCCGGCTGCCTTACCCCTTTCATTTTACCTACTGCCTCACGAACTTCCCCCACACTCACAACTGGCTCTTCCTCACTCCTACAAGATGTTATTCCTCCTTGCCCTATACACGAAATCACAGCTTCCCTATCTTCATCAACATTTAACAATTCCTCAAAATATTCCCTCCATCTTCCCAATACCTCTAACTCTCCATTTAGTAACTCTCTTCTCCTATTTTTAACTGACAAATCCATTTGTTCTCTAGGCTTCCTTAACTTGTTAATCTCACTCCAAAACTTTTTCTTATTTTCAACAAAATTTGTTGATAACATCTCACCCACTCTCTCATTTGCTCTCTTTTTACATTGCTTCACTACTCTCTTAACCTCTCTCTTTTTCTCCATATACTCTTCCCTCCTTGCATCACTTCTACTTTGTAAAAACTTCTCATATGCTAACTTTTTCTTCCTTACTACTCTCTTTACATCATCATTCCACCAATAGCTCCTCTTCCCTCCTGCACCCACTTTCCTGTAACCACAAACTTCTGCTGAACACTCTAACACTACATTTTTAAACCTACCCCATACCTCTTCGACCCCATTGCCTATGCTCTCATTAGCCCATCTATTCTCCAATAGCTGTTTATATCTTACCCTAACTGCCTCCTCTTTTAGTTTATAAACCTTCACCTCTCTCTTCCCTGATGCTTCTATTCTCCTTGTACACCATCTACCTTTTACTCTCAGTGTAGCTACAACTAGAAAGTGATCTGATATATTTGTGGCCCCTCTATAAACATGTACATCCTGAAGTCTACTCAAAAGTCTTTTATCTACCAATACATAATCCAACAAACTACTGTCATTTCACCCTACATCATATCTTGTATACTTATTTATCCTCTTTTTCTTAAAATATGTATTACCTATAACTAAACCCCTTTCTATACAAAGTTCAATCAAAGGGCTCCCATTATCATTTATACCTGGCACCCCAAACTTACCTACCACACCCTCTCTAAAAGTTTCTCGTACTTTAGCATTCAGATCCCCTACCACAATTACTCTCTCACTTGGTTCAAAGGCTCCTATACATTCACTTAACATCTCCCAAAATTTCTCTCTCTCCTCTACATTCCTCTCTTCTCCAGGTGCATATACGCTTATTATGACCCACTTTTCACATCCAACCTTTACTTTAATCCACATAATTCTTGAATTTACACATTCATATTCTCTTTTCTTCTTCCATGTATATATATATATATATATATATATATATATATATATATATATATATATATATATATATATATATATATATATATATATATATATATGTCGTGCCGAATATGTAAAACTGGTCAATTAGCAAGAACTCATTTAAAATTAAGTTCTTTCTAAAATTTTCTCTTATACGCTTAAAGATATATTTTTTTCATTAATGTTAATGTAAAAAAATTTAATTTTGCACCAAAAGAAACTTAGAAAACTTACCTAACCTTATTGCAACAAGAGCAATTTATTTTAGCCTAACCCAACTAAATATATTTTAGATTTGTTTACAGTAATTTAATACTAAACAAACACAGTGAAATATATTTTTTTCGTTAGGTTCAGAATGATTTTGGCGAAATTATTGCATACACAAATTTTCACTTGTCCTATATGGCAAGATGAAGGTTGCTATTTAAGCCAAGATCGCAAATTCTGCCTATTCGGCACGACATATATATATATATATATATATATATATATATATATATATATATATATATATATATATATATATATATATATATATATATATATATATACAACAAGTCGGCCGTCTCCCACCTAGGCAGGGTGACCCAGAAAGAAAGAAAATCCACAAAACGAAAATACTTTCATCATTCAACACTTTCACCTCACTCATACATAATCACTGTTTTTGCAGAGGTTCCCAGATACAACAGTTTAGAGGCACATATAAAGATACAGTATAAAAAGTGACCTGAAATATAATGAACTCCCTATAGAATATAATATCAGGGCCCCAATTATATATATACCGTCCCATTACACATCCCTCCAAACTGCCAATGTCCCAAACCCCTCCTTTAGAGTGCAGGCATTGTACTTCCCATTTCCAGGACTCAAGTCCGGCTGTATAAAAATAACCGGTTTCCCTGAATCCCTTCACTAAAAATTACCCTGCTCACACTCCAACAGCTCGTCATGTCCCTAAAACCATTCGTCTCCATTCAGTCCTATCTAACACGATCATGCACGCTTTCTGGAAGTCCAAGCCCCCAGCCCACAAAACCTCCTTTACCCCCTCCCTCCAATCTTTTCAAGGACGACCCCTACCCCGCCTTCCTTCACCTACAGATTTATACGCTCTCCATGTCATTCTACTTTGATCCATTCTCTCTAAATGATCAAACCACCTCAACAACCCCTCTTCAGCCCTCTAATACTTTTATTAACTCCACACCTTCTCCTAATTTCCACACTCCGAATTTTCTGCATAATATTCACACCACACATTGCCCTTAGACAGAACATCTCTACCGCCTCCAACCGTCTCCTCGCTGCAACATTTACAACCCAAGCTTCACACCCATATAAGAATGTTGGTACTACTATACTTTCATACATTACCCCCTTTGCCTCCATTGATAACGTTTTTTGTCTCCACATATACCTCAATGCACCACTCACCTTTTATCCCTCATCAGTTCTATGGTTAACTTCATCCTTCATAAACCCATCCACTGGCACATCAACTCTCAAATATCTGAAAACTTTCACTTCTTCCATACTCCTTCTCTCCAATGTGATATCCAATTTTTCTTTATCTTAATGATTTGATACCCTCATTACCTTACTCTTATTTATGTTCACTTTCAATTTTCTACCTTTACACACACTCCCAAACTCGTCCACTAACCTTTGCAACTTTTCTTTAGAATCACCCATAAGCACAGTATCATCAGCGTAAAGTAACTGTGTCAACTCCCATTTTGTATTTGATTCCCCATAATTTAATCCCACCCCTCTCCCGAACACCCTAGCATTAACTTCTTTTACAACCTCATCTATAAATATATTAAACAACCATGGTGACATTACACATCCTGTCTAATACCTACTTTTACTGGGAAGTAGTCTCCTTCTCTTCTACACACCCTAACCTGAGCCTCACTATCCTCATAAAAACTCTTTACAGCATTTAATAACTTACTACCTATTCCATATACTTGTAACATCTGCCACATTGCTCTCCTATCCGCTCTATCAAATGCCTTTTCTAAATACATAAAAACAATAAAAACTTCCCTACCTTTATCTAAATACTGTTCACATATATGCTTCAATGTAAACACTTGATCTACACATCACTTACCCGCTCTAAAGCCTCCTTGCTCATCTGCAACCCAACTCTCTGTCTTACCTCTAATTCTCTCAATAACAACCCTACCTTACAGTTTTCTCTTTTGTCTCCCTTCTCTTTATATAAAGGAACTATACATGCTCTCTGCCAATCCCTAGGTACCTTCCCCTCTTCCATACATTTATTAAACAGAAATACCAACCACTCCAACACTATATCCCCCCCTGCTTTTAACATTTCTGACATGATCCCGTCAGTTTCAGCTGTTTTACCCCCTCTCATTCTACGTAATGCCTCACACACCTCCCTCCCACTCAATCCTGCTCTTCTTCACTCCTAAAAGATGGTATACCTCTCTGGCCAGTGCATGAAATTACCGTCTTCATTTCTTCATCAACATTTAAAAGTTCCTCAAAATATTCTCGCCATCTACCCAATACCTCCATCTCCCCATCTACCAACTCCCCTACTCTGTTTTTAACTGACAAATCCATTCGTTCCCTAGGCTTTCTTAACTTGTTTATCTCACTCCAAAATTTTTTTCTTATTTTCATCAAAATTTCTTGACAGTGCCTCTCCCACTCTATCATCCGCTCGCCTTGTGCACTCTCTCACCACTCTTTTCACCTTTCTTTTACTCTCCATATACTCTACTCTTCTTATAACACTTCTGCTTTGAAAAAACCTCTCATAAGCTAACTTTTCCTTTTTTATCACACCCTTTATTTCATCATTCCACCAATCACTCCTCATTCCTCCTGCACCCACCCTCCTATAACCACAAACTTCTGCCCCACATTCTAATACTGCATTTTTACAACTATTCCAACCCTCTTCAACCCCCCCCCCCACTACTCATACCTGCACCAGCCCACCTTTCTGCCAATAGTTTGTTATATCTCACTCGCACTTCCTCCTCCCTTAGTTTATACACTTTCACCTCTCTCCTACTTGTTGTTTCCATTTTCCTTTCGTCCCATCTAACTCTTACTCTTACTGTAGCTACAACTAAATAACTATTCGATATATCAGTTGCCCCTCTTTAAACATGTACATCAACCTTTTATCCACCAATACATAATCTAACAAACTACTTTCATTACGTGCTATATCATACCTTGTATACATACATATATGTAGAGAGAGAGATAGAGAGAGCACACAACCCAGTAATGTGTGCTGCTGGTGCTTTAAACCACACTCACTATAGCAATGTTCACTGCCTTGCCTTCATGCTCACCTTCAACTAGTCACCTTCACCTCCATACGACACGAAGAAAGACCAACTTGCTTCAATACGAGGACACGCGTGAGCTCCCGCTTTGTCGTGCACCATGTTTTAAGGGGTCGTTGCTCCCCGTACCACGACGCTCCAGACACTGTCAGATGTCAAAAGTCAATGTAAGAGAGACTGTGGACCGGATCATTCACATCTCTCGTTGCTGTCTCAAACCTGGCAACTACAGTCACACCTGGAATCTACAGTCACACTCGGCAAATGCAGCCACACCTGTCAACTACAGTCACACCTGGCAACTACAGTCACATCTGCAACTACAACCACACCTGGCAACTACAGTCACACCTGGCAACTAGTCACATCTGCAACTACAGCCACACCTGGCAACTACAGTCACACCTGGCAACTACAGTCACACCTGGCAACTACAGTCGCACATGGCAACTAGTTACACCTGAAACTACAGTCACACCTGGCAACTACAGTCACACCTGCAACTGCAGTCACACCTGGCAACTACAGTCACACCTGGCAGCTACAGTCACACTCGGCAACTAGTCACACCTGCACCTACAGTCACATCTGGCAACTACAGTCACACCTGCAACTACAGTCACACCTGGCAACTACAGTCAAACCTGGCAACTACAGTCAAACCTGGCAACTACAGTCAAACCTGGCAACTACAGTCACACAAGGCAATTGCAGTCACACCTGCAAAATATAGTCACACCTGGCAACTACAGTCACATCTGTCAACTAGTCACACCTGACAACTACAGTCACACCTGGCAACTACAGTCACACCTGCAACTACACTCACACATGGCAACTACAGTCACACATGGTAACTACAGTCACACATAGCAACTACAGTCACACATAGCAACTACAGTCACACATGGTAACTACAGTCACACATAGCAACTACAGTCACACATAGCAACTACAGTCACACATAGCAACTACAGTCACACATGGTAACTACAGTCACACATAGCAACTACAGTCACACATAGCAACTACAGTCACACATAGCAACTACAGTCACACATAGCAACTACAGTCACACATGACAACTACAGTCACACATAGCAACTACAGTCACACATAGCAACTACAGTCACACATAGCAACTACAGTCACACATAGCAACTACAGTCACACATAGCAACTACAGTCACACATGGTAACTACAGTCACACATAGCAAATACAGTCACACATGGTAACTACAGTCACACATAGCAACTACAGTCACACATGGTAACTACAGTCACACATAGCAACTACAGTCACACATAGCAACTACAGTCACACATGGTAACTACAGTCACACATAGCAACTACAGTCACACATGGTAACTACAGTCACACATAGCAACTACAGTCACACATGACAACTACAGTCACACATGGTAACTACAGTCACACATAGCAACTACAGTCACACATGGTAACTACAGTCACACATAGCAACTACAGTCACACATAGCAACTACAGTCACACATGACAACTACAGTCACACATAGCAACTACAGTCACACATAGCAACTACAGTCACACATAGCAACTACAGTCACACATAGCAACTACAGTCACACATGACAACTACAGTCACACATAGCAACTACAGTCACACATAGCAACTACAGTCACACATGGTAACTACAGTCACACATGGTAACTACAGTCACACATGACAACTACAGTCACACATGGTAACTACAGTCACACATAGCAACTACAGTCACACATGGTAACTACAGTCACACATGGTAACTACAGTCACACATAGCAACTACAGTCACACATAGCAACTACAGTCACACATGGTAACTACAGTCACACATGGTAACTACAGTCACACATAGCAACTACAGTCACACATGGTAACTACAGTCACACATAGCAACTACAGTCACACATAGCAACTACAGTCACACATGGTAACTACAGTCACACATAGCAACTACAGTCACACATAGCAACTACAGTCACACATGGTAACTACAGTCACACATAGCAACTACAGTCACACATAGCAACTACAGTCACACATGGTAACTACAGTCACACATAGCAACTACAGTCACACATGGTAACTACAGTCACACATAGCAACTACAGTCACACATAGCAACTACAGTCACACATGGTAACTACAGTCACACATAGCAACTACAGTCACACATAGCAACTACAGTCACACATAGCAACTACAGTCACACATAGCAACTACAGTCACACATGGTAACTACAGTCACACATGGTAACTACAGTCACACATAGCAACTACAGTCACACATAGCAACTACAGTCACACATGGTAACTACAGTCACACATGGTAACTACAGTCACACATAGCAACTACAGTCACACATAGCAACTACAGTCACACATAGCAACTACAGTCACACATGACAACTACAGTCACACATAGCAACTACAGTCACACATAGCAACTACAGTCACACATAGCAACTACAGTCACACATGGTAACTACAGTCACACATGGTAACTACAGTCACACATAGCAACTACAGTCACACATAGCAACTACAGTCACACATAGCAACTACAGTCACACATAGCAACTACAGTCACACATGACAACTACAGTCACACATAGCAACTACAGTCACACATAGCAACTACAGTCACACATAGCAACTACAGTCACACATGGTAACTACAGTCACACATAGCAACTACAGTCACACATAGCAACTACAGTCACACATAGCAACTACAGTCACACATAGCAACTACAGTCACACATAGCAACTACAGTCACACATGGTAACTACAGTCACACATAGCAACTACAGTCACACATAGCAACTACAGTCACACATAGCAACTACAGTCACACATAGCAACTACAGTCACACATGGTAACTACAGTCACACATAGCAACTACAGTCACACATAGCAACTACAGTCACACATGGTAACTACAGTCACACATGACAACTACAGTCACACATGACAACTACAGTCACACATAGCAACTACAGTCACACATAGCAACTACAGTCACACATAGCAACTACAGTCACACATGACAACTACAGTCACACATGACAACTACAGTCACACATAGCAACTACAGTCACACATGACAACTACAGTCACACATGACAACTACAGTCACACATAGCAACTACAGTCACACATGACAACTACAGTCACACATAGCAACTACAGTCACACATAGCAACTACAGTCACACATGACAACTACAGTCACACATGACAACTACAGTCACACATGGTAACTACAGTCACACATAGCAACTACAGTCACACATAGCAACTACAGTCACACATAGCAACTACAGTCACACATGACAACTACAGTCACACATGGTAACTACAGTCACACATAGCAACTACAGTCACACATAGCAACTACAGTCACACATAGCAACTACAGTCACACATGACAACTACAGTCACACATGACAACTACAGTCACACATGGTAACTACAGTCACACATAGCAACTACAGTCACACATAGCAACTACAGTCACACATAGCAACTACAGTCACACATGACAACTACAGTCACACATGGTAACTACAGTCACACATAGCAACTACAGTCACACATAGCAACTACAGTCACACATGGTAACTACAGTCACACATAGCAACTACAGTCACACATAGCAACTACAGTCACACATGGTAACTACAGTCACACATAGCAACTACAGTCACACATAGCAACTACAGTCACACATAGCAACTACAGTCACACATGACAACTACAGTCACACATAGCAACTACAGTCACACATGACAACTACAGTCACACATAGCAACTACAGTCACACATAGCAAATACAGTCACACATGGTAACTACAGTCACACATGACAACTACAGTCACATATGGTAACTACAGTCACACATAGCAACTACAGTCACACATAGCAACTACAGTCACACATGGTAACTACAGTCACACATGGCAACTACAGTCACACATAGCAACTACAGTCACATATGGTTACTACAGTCACACATGGTAACTACAGTCACACATAGCAACTACAGTCACACATAGCAACTACAGTCACACATAGCAACTACAGTCACACATGACAACTACAGTCACACATAGCAACTACAGTCACACATGACAACTACAGTCACACATGACAACTACAGTCACACATAGCAACTACAGTCACACATGACAACTACAGTCACACATGACAACTACAGTCACACATGACAACTACAGTCACACATGACAACTACAGTCACACATAGCAACTACAGTCACACATGGTAACTACAGTCACACATAGCAACTACAGTCACACATGGTAACTACAGTCACACATGACAACTACAGTCACACATGACAACTGGTCACACATGACAACTACAGCCACACATGACAACTACAGTCACACATAGCAACTACAGTCACACATAGCAACTACAGTCACACATGACAACTACAGTCACACATGACAACTACAGTCACACATAGCAACTACAGTCACACATAGCAACTACAGTCACACATAGCAACTACAGTCACACATGACAACTACAGTCACACATAGCAACTACAGTCACACATAGCAACTACAGTCACACATGACAACTACAGTCACACATGACAACTACAGTCACACATAGCAACTACAGTCACACATGACAACTACAGTCACACATGACAACTACAGTCACACATGACAACTACAGTCACACATGACAACTACAGTCACACATGACAACTACAGTCACACATAGCAACTACAGTCACACATAGCAACTACAGTCACACATGACAACTACAGTCACACATAGCAACTACAGTCACACATAGCAACTACAGTCACACATGACAACTACAGTCACACATGACAACTACAGTCACACATGACAACTACAGTCACACATGACAACTGGTCACACATGACAACTACAGTCACACATGACAACTACAGTCACACATGACAACTGGTCACACATGACAACTACAGTCACACATAACAGCTGCAGTCACACATACATAGCAGCTGCAATCACACATAGCTGCAGTCACTGACAACAGCTGCAGTCACACATAGCAGCTGCAGTCACTGACAACAGCTGCAGTCACACATAGCAGCTGCAGTCACTGACAACAGCTGCAGTCACTGACAACAGCTGCAGTCACACATAGCAGCTGCAGTCACACATAGCAGATGCAGTTACACATAACAGCTGCAGTCACATATAGCAGCTGCAGTCACACATAGCAGCTGCAGTTACACATAACAGCTGCAGTCACATATAGCAGCTGCAGTCACACATGGCAGCTGCAGTTACACATAACAGCTGCAGTCACATATAGCAGCTGCAGTCACACATAACAGCTGGGGTCACACATAGCAGCTGCAGTCACACATAACAGCTGCAGTCACACATAACAGCTGTAGTCACACATAACCGCTGCTGTCACACATAACAGCTGCAGTCACATATAGCAGCTGCAGTCACACATAACAGCTGCAGTCACACATAGCAGCTGCAGTCACACATAGCAGCTGCAGTCACATATAACAGCTGAAGTCACACATAACAGCTGCAGTCACACATAACAGCTGCAGTCACACATAACAGCTGCAGTCACACATAACAGCTGCAGTCACACATAACAGCTGCAGTCACACATAACAGCTGCTGTCACACATAGCAGCTGCAGTCACACATAACAGCTGCAGTCACACATAACAGCTGCAGTCACACATAACAGCTGCAGTCACACATAACAGCTGCAGTCACATATAACAGCTGCAGTCACACATAACAGCTGCAGTCACACATAGCAGCTGCAGTCACACATAACAGCTGCAGTCACACATAACAGCTACAGTCACATATAGCAGCTGCAGTCACACATAACAGCTGCAGTCACACATAACAGCTGCAGTCACACACAGCAGCTGCAGTCACACACAGCAGCTGCAGTCACACATAACAGCTACAGTCACAGCAGCTGCAGTCACACACAGCAGATGCAGTCACACATAACAGCTGCAGTCACACATAGCAGCTGCAGTCACACACAGCAGCTGCAGCCACACACAGCAGCTGCAGTCACACACAGCAGCTGCAGCCACACACAGCAGCTGCAGTCACACACAGCAGCTGCAGCCACACACAGCAGCTGCAGTCACACACAGCAGCTGCAGTCACACACAGCAGCTGCAGTCACACATAGCAGCTGCAGTCACACACAGCAGCTGCAGTCACACACAGCAGATGCAGTCACACATAACAGCTGCAGTCACACATAGCAGCTGCAGTCACACACAGCAGCTGCAGCCACACACAGCAGCTGCAGCTACACACAGCAGCTGCAGTCACACACAGCAGCTGCAGCCACACACAGCAGCTGCAGTCACACACAGCAGATGCAGTCACACATAACAGCTGCAGTCACACATAGCAGCTGCAGTCACACACAGCAGCTGCAGTCACACAAAGCAGCTGCAGACACACACAGCAGCTGCAGTCACACACAGCAGCTGCAGTCACACACAGCAGCTGCAGTCACACACAGCAGCTGCAGTCACACACAGCAGCTGCAGTCACACACAGCAGCTGCAGTCACACATAGCAGCTGCAGTCACACACAGCAGCTGCAGCCACACACAGCAGCTGCAGCCACACACAGCAGCTGCAGTCACACACAGCAGCTGCAGCCACACACAGCAGCTGCAGTCACACACAGCAGATGCAGTCACACATAACAGCTGCAGTCACACATAGCAGCTGCAGTCACACACAGCAGCTGCAGCCACACACAGCAGCTGCAGCCACACACAGCAGCTGCAGTCACACACAGCAGCTGCAGCCACACACAGCAGCTGCAGTCACACACAGCAGCTGCAGTCACACACAGCAGCTGCAGTCACACATAGCAGCTGCAGTCACACACAGCAGCTGCAGTCACACACAGCAGATGCAGTCACACATAACAGCTGCAGTCACACATAGCAGCTGCAGTCACACACAGCAGCTGCAGTCACACACAGCAGCTGCAGTCACACACAGCAGCTGCAGTCACACACAGCAGCTGCAGTCACACACAGCAGCTGCAGCCACACACAGCAGCTGCAGTCACACACAGCAGCTGCAGCCACACACAGCAGCTGCAGTCACACACAGCAGCTGCAGTCACACACAGCAGCTGCAGTCACACATAGCAGCTGCAGTCACACACAGCAGCTGCAGTCACACACAGCAGATGCAGTCACACATAACAGCTGCAGTCACACATAGCAGCTGCAGTCACACACAGCAGCTGCAGTCACACACAGCAGCTGCAGTCACACACAGCAGCTGCAGTCACACACAGCAGCTGCAGTCACACACAGCAGCTGCAGTCACACACAGCAGCTGCAGTCACACACAGCAGATGCAGTCACACATAACAGCTGCAGTCACACATAGCAGCTGCAGTCACACACAGCAGCTGCAGTCACACACAGCAGCTGCAGTCACACACAGCAGATGCAGTCACACATAACAGCTGCAGTCACACATAGCAGCTGCAGTCACACACAGCAGCTGCAGTCACACACAGCAGCTGCAGTCACAACTGCCTCGCTGTCAATGTGTAGATCCCAGGCACTTTGAGCTACCCCTCTCTTCCTCGGATTAAACCTGATAACATCCCATTTTTCAAATGTTGTATCGGCCTACAGATTTACAGTTCCCAGCAAAATAATAATAATTATTGTTGTTGTTATCATTATTATTATTATTATTATTATTATTATTATTTTTCGTAATATTATTATTATTAAGTCGTTGACAGAATTTCTTTTTCCTTCCTCCATCTTTTCATATTTATTTCTCTAAATAACAGAAAGCCTCAGGTTGTTCTTCAACTCTATATATCCTTGGTTAGGCCTCATTTAGACTATGCTGCTCAGTTCTGGTCACTGTATTACAGAATGGATATAAATGCTCTGGAAAACGTTCAAGGGAGAATGACAAAGATGATCCCATATATCAGAAATCTTCCCTATGAAGATAGACTGAGGGTCCTGAACATCGAAATGGTATAAAATACCGACAAGTTGTTAGGTAAGACACATATGCAACAGTTAGGTATCTTTATTTCAAAACGTTTCGCCTACACAGTAGGCTTCTTCAGTCGAGTACAGAAAAGCTGATAGAAGCAGAAGACGTGAAGACGATGTAATCAGTCCATCACCCTTGAAGTTTTGAGGTGGTCAGTCTCTCAGTCTGGAGAAGAATATTGTTCCATAGTCTGAGACAATATGGTGTTGAAGTGTATGTATGTATGTATAATGTTCGCCAAGACCGTAGTCCTGGCACGGGTCTCAATCTTGCGATGACCCGTCTCTGGCTCCCGAGGGAGAAAGGTTTCCACAATGATGCGACGTATGCTGCTCAAGCACTCTTCTGGTCAGTTCAACTGGTGCATCTCATAAGCGACAACACCATATGTACTCCTACCTATCGCCACTAGCGAGGAGGAGGATATGTCGTTATCACAGGTAACAGTTTGTCTGGTTCGTTGACTCCATGGTACACTAGTGTGGCCGCAGTCATCTCTGGGTCCTCTTCGGGAGGGAATATCACTCCTAGTTGCCTGCGGAGTGTCTCAGTAACTTCGCACTCCAGAAGATAGTGTGTTAGGGACCGCGGGACAACGTGCTGACAGTACTGGCACATCTCCTCAGCCTTGTCTACCATCATCTTGGCTGTGGGAAAGCCCAAACGAAGCCGGTGGATGGCGGTACACTGCGCTCTGGACCAGCTTCTATCATATGGAGGGGGTTCTCCCTGAGTCGCTGCTCGGTACCACTGTTGAGATGGGGTATCACCTAAGACCTCCCCCATAAGTTTCATGGCTCTGGCGGCCACCAGTTTGGTCTGTCGTAGGCTGATGGGGACAGTAATCCCAACATGTGGATAGTCTGTTTCTGCCTTGGCTGCATCATCTGCCGCCTCATTTCCCCGGATGCCAGCATGGCTGGGGATCCAGTTCAATGTCGATCTGTTAACCTGAACTTCTAAGGCTGTCATTATGCTCAGGATCGATGTGATGAGGTGAACATTGTCCTGTGGTTGAGGATGGGAGAGGGCATTGATTGCAGAGGTGGAATCAACATGTATGACAGGTAGGAGTTGATGTCGTAGGGCATGTGACAATGCCTTCTAAATCGCCACCAGCTCAGCTTGAAGGATCGTGCAGTGGTCAGGGAGTCGCCAGCCTTGTGTGTGACTATTGTGGTACAGTCAAACTGCTGCTCTATTCCTGTCAGGGTCGACAGAACCATCTGTGAAATACACTGCACATGTGCCTCCCTCTGCCAGTGCCATGCTTGTGTCAGCATGATTGCTGAGGGTGTCTTGACTGCAGAGACGCTTAGAGATGGGTAGCTGACAGCAAACATCGGCTGGATCTGGGCGCCAGGGAGGTGGTGGATGGTACCCAGCAACAGGAAGGTCACAACTCTTCTCAAGGAGTAGTTGTATAGGCAGCAGCTTCCGCCCAGCAGCACAAAACTAACGAATCCAGGAGTAGTCCGTGAAGAGTGTGGGATCTTGTGTCATGGTTGTCAATATCCGTCTCCTTAGTGGGGTACCTTGCTGCCGGTGCAGAATCGTGGCTACTTTGCAGGCGTTTATGTATCTTACTCTGTCAGCCAAGGAAGGAAGCCGGGCCTCAGATCTGAGACATACTGTGTTGGTCCAGATGGGGGCCCCAAGCATAGTTCTTATCGCCTGGTTTTGTACGACCTCCACCCTTTGCCTGCTCTGCAGGAAGAGATGAGCTAACGCCGGTGCACCGTAGTTAATGAGCGAGCGTATAGCTTGTATATAGTACAAGCGAAGTACATCTTTGCTTGCCCCTGCACGGTGCCTCGTCATGGCTCTCATGGCGTTGAGTCTGAGTAGAGCACGTGACCTGACATACTCGGCCTGTTTCTGAAAGGTCTGCTTTTTATCAATATAGATTCCCAAGTACAGGTAGGAGCCTGTCCACTCAAGTTCTATATCCTGAATATGTAATCTATTCACAGGATCTGGTCCCTTGAACATCATTGCAAGAGATTTCTCGGCCGAGATCTTGAGGCCTAGTTCCTTGCAAGACTACGTAATTAGGTCCAAAGCTCTCTGAGCCTGTCGCTCTAAATTGCCTTTCCCATTCACTATGAGTGCAAAATCATCAGCATAGCTGAGGAGCTGTGTACCGCTATGAAAGAGAAGGCTCACAAGTTCCTGCATTAGGATGTTAAACAGGGTAAGACTGAGCACACCTTGTGGCGTACCGTTTTCCAGGATTTTAAAGGAAGAGTAGTGTCCCTGAAAGCTGACACAGGCCTACCTGCCCCTAAGGTAGGACTCTATCCAGGCCAGGAGGCAGTATTGCCAGAATTGCTGTGGGGCTGGCTAGCTCAAATGCCTTTTCAAGGTCGAGGTAGACGACGATACTAGGTTTTTTGTTACTATCAGCAATCTGGCTTAGTAGAGTGGTTATGCACTCTGCTGTACCCACTCCTTTGGTGAAGCCAAATATGTGATGATGAGAGGGTCCAAGTTTCCATAGGAGGCGGTTTAACACCATCCTCTCAGCAGTCTTCGCTAAGCAGCTGGTCAGCGATATGGGTCTCATACTGCCTGGGTCCTTGGGCTTTGGAATTGGTACGATGGTAGCTTTCTTCCAAGCTGCTGGGAGTGTCCTGGCCCTCCACGACTTGTTAGTGACGTCTAGTATGGCCTCCCATCCACTCTGCCCAGCCCGTGCAATCATGGAGTATGTAACACCATCGATGCCTGGGGCAGTGTCACCTGTGTTCTTAATGGCACGTCGGAGTTCCAAATCTGTGAGGTCTTCATCAGTCACATCTTCCGACTCACATGCAGCTTGTATCGTTAGCTGGCGCTGTGGCAGAAGATCCGTCTGTATATTCCGGATGTCCTGCGGGAGCTGAGTGGAGGCTCTCCTGGAAGTGAAAAGCTCCACTAGTTTTTCAGCTTCCTGGGATGGGTTCGGGTGTGCTGGTGGCCTCGGCTTGCTCTTGCCAGTTGCTATGTTAAGCTTGCTCCATATCTCAGATAAGGTGGTGTAATGCCCGAATGTTGATCACCACTCCAGCCATTTCTCAGTTTTTACTCTGAGAGAGACTCTGCGGGCATGCTTGCACAATGGCTCTCAGAGTATTCCTGTTCTCTGCCATAGGGTTGCTCCTGTATAGCTTCCTAAAAGAGTTGATGCGGTGGTTCTGCTCCTGCACCTCGTCGTTGTAGAACCACCAGTCTCTTTTGTGAGTGCGTCCTGCAGACTTCTTTGGAATTGTGCACTCTGCTGCCTGGATGAGAACAGTGATTAGCTCCTGTTCAGCCATATCACAGTCTTCAGATAGAGAGTATGTGGACCACCAGTCATGAAGATAATCCTGGAACACCTTCCAGTTGGCCCTCTTTACGTCCCACCTAGGAGGCAGCACAACTGTGGGAGGCCTGTTGATGTTGAAGGTGGTATCACTGCGAAGTGGTCACTGACAAGGTGAGGATGAGTTTCCCATGTGGCTCCTGCTGCGAGTTGTCTTGACCCGAAGGTAAGGCCGAGGCAGCCACCCAACAGGTGTGTGGGGTCTCCATTGTTTAGCAACTTTACCTCTGGAATATCGTGTAAAAGCATTGCTATGTGTCTGCCAGCAGCATTGGTTGCTGAGTGAGAGTGCAGCATTGGGTGATGTGCGTTGAAATCTCCACCCACAATAATACACTCAGTGTGTGCTAGTGCGAGGAGCTCTGCAATGTCGAGGGTGTGTCTTGGGTTTTTGTAAATGTTATAGATGGTAATGGGCGCCCCAGGTATGTGCACATGGATGGCCTGTATCTCGACATCCTCCCCACAGTCCACAGGGTTGGCTATAACCTCGTGAGGTATTGTATTGGATACAAATACAGCTGTGCCTCTGCAGTGAACGCCCGGGTCCATGTGCCGAAATTACCCAGCAAAACCGGGTAGTCTTGGGCACATAGTCGGGACAGTCAGGGTTTCTTGTAGCAAGACGATGTCAACCCGATCCCGAATTACTGCCTCTAGCAAGAGGTGCTGTTTGCCCATCAGCCCTGAATGTTCCATTGTAGGACCTTGAGGGTGTGATTTGGTACCGAGGTTATTCCATCGCTGTTGTTTCCTGAGCTGGAGACTGAGTCCTGCCTGCTCTGAGAACCTGCAAATTCATGGCATCCACTGTCTCCTCCTCGGTCAGTAAGCACACTCTCAGGAGCGTACTGACCATCTGCCGAAATACGCTCTGTTGTATAACGGATTTGTTTGATGTTCTGGTAGCGGGTGGTTAATGATATACTTCTTCTTCGGAGGCTTCTTACTTTATTGTTAGGTCGTGGTGGGTACACAGGCTTGTGTTGTGCCCATGGCCCGGGAAGGGCCATCCCACGAGAGAGAGCTACTAGTACTTGTGTCTTGCTGCTAGGCCGCTGTGTGAGTGAGAGAGAGGCAAGTCTGGGCATGCTGAAGTGGCAAGGCCTATAGGTGGCAGCACCAGCATGGCACAAAATATGAACTAAGCTGGCAGACAGCATGGGCTGTCTGTGCAGACAGTACAGGCTGTCTACATACGCTCGGCCACCTACCGCGCGTCGTCCCGACGCGACAATACTGGTGGTAAAAGAAACTTGGTCTCTGTCTCGTAGGAACAGGGCACAGAACACAAAATAAAAACATATATGTACATATGGACATGGAAAAAAAACATCCTACAGGGAGGGAAGAAAAAAACATGTGGGGTGTGCTAAACATCGTGGTCATAGGCAGTGAGCGTCGAAGGGCATCACTGCACGCCTTCCTGCATCTGGACAGATACTGCAACACAGGAGACATCGCTGCAGCTGAGCTGTGACGTAACAGGGTATGGTCTCCTCTGGAACGGTGAAGCAGTCATCGTAGGAGTCGCTGCAGGTTTCACTCAACCTGGGGCACGACATGCTGGTGCCCTCGAGTGAGGCGTCGACAAAACTCGGCAACTGGGCAGGATTTCTGGCAAGCGACTCAGGAGGACACTTCTCTACTGGTACTGTCGCTGGGCTGTCACTGCCGGCGAGTGTGGAGTGAGTTGTGGAGCGAGTCGTGGCAGAGACGACTGGGCGAAACATCTGGGAGTCGTAACATCATATACCAGACTGCAGTGAGAGAGCTAGCAGTCAAAGTGACATCATCTTTGTGCAGGCTGCTCACTGAAGCTTGTGACACAGCGCCTGCCGACAGGGCTAACTGCGGCTTAGCGAGTATCATTCTCTCAGCAGTTGGAGTTATAGCAGAGGTTAGTCTAAGCGTCCCCAGACTTGTTTCTCTACATATAACTGTACTCTGACGGTCTGGAGGTGAAGTGAAACAAATCTCGATGGGAATCGTAGCAGGTACGATTCTGCAGAACATCACGAGCGACGAGCATAAAAGCTTTCTGTACAAGAGGGCTCGGTCACTCGGGGGCTGAGTAAATCAGCTGTCAAACACACTGGTCACACGGGTGACTTAACACAGTGGTGCTACTCAGGTCTGGCTCAGACCTCACTGGACACACGAAAACTTTAAAAACACCGCGGTACACTAACATGTGAGAACACTGACTGAGAGGAATTAACACATGACATATTTTCTCTCAATCTTCTCGACAATACTGAAATAATTACTGAACACTCGATAGTGGCATCATGTGATGTCAGGCGTGATGTCGCGAGGTGACGTCAGCAGCGCTGTGATGTCAGCAGACATCTCGAGGTGACGTCAGGCAGACATCGTGACGTCATGAAGTCGGGCAGCATCGTGGGTGACGTCGATGTGATGCAGGCAGCAGACCACAGCATGAGGCCTGGGACATCTGGCTCGGTAACTCACGTGGTTTGTAGATCCACGTGACATCGCCCACACCCATGTGGCGTCGGGATCCACATGGAGTCGTGATCTACGTAGCATGCTGATCCACGTAGCTTCGAGTGGCCTCGGGCACTCGGATACACAGCTCTGGCAATGAATCACACGAAAAACAGCAGCAAACACAGCAGAGGGAGTGGGCAGTGGTGAGTGGTGTATGGTAGGCTGGTGAGGTGTGAGTAGGGCAAGCATGGGCAAGGTGAGGAACAACCACTTCCTCTCCTCCTCCCCCACCCACAAACACGTGAAGCTCACACTGGACGCAGAAATCACCACAAAACTCACCTCTGGCTTGCTGAAACAGCTGTGCTGAGCTGAACAACAACAGCAGCAACATACAAGTGACGCTGAACACGTGACTTGAGAAACAGCGTGGGACACTGTAGCTTGGGGTCACTTACAATTCTTGGAGAATTTCGGCAAATTTCGGCCTGGATCCTGCTTGTACCTGTGTCTGGGTGCTCAAAGGTGCAGACACTACATCAGGATAACTTGTTGAGAAACGGATGCTTGTTGTATGGGATGATGAAGTGAAGATGCCTTCATACCTCTTCCTTCCTCTCTCAGGGCAAACACACTGCTGTGACCACCGCTGCTACCAATGTTTAATGGGTTTGTTTGGTAGTATGGCAGCGGGGAGTAAATGATACGTCTTCGGAGGCTTCTTACTTTATTGTTAAGTGTCGTGGTGGGTACACAGGCTTGTGTGTTTGTGCCCATGGCCCGGGCAGGGCCATCCCACGAGAGAGAGAGCTGGGAAGCCTTGTGTCTTGCTGCTAGGCCGCTGTGTGAGTGAGAGAGAGGCAAGTCTGGGCATACTGAAGTGGCAAGGCCTATAGGTGGCAGCACCAGCATGGCACGAAATATGAACTAAGCTGGCAGACAGCATGGGCTGTCTGTGCAGACAGTACAGGCTGTCTACAGTTGTTCCGTGGAGTTGATTGTGTTGCAAATAAGATCTGTGAACACCTTGATGAGTGCTACGAGATCCTCCCTGGTGAGGGCCTGCTTTGGGGTTGGGTTCGAAACAGTGGATATTATCTGGGCTGTTGTGGTCTGTAGGGACTGCTGAGGGTTGGATTTCTTTATTGTATGCACCATGGTCTGTTGCTGTATACCAGGTTGGGTAGCCGGGATCTGCTGGTGATGTGCCAGTTGAGCCTGCAAAGTGCCTGTGCCAGGTAAGGAGTGCCTGTGTTGTGCTATGGCCAGTGGGGGCTCGTTTAGTGCCGCCTGCTGATCGCATTGACAAGATGTACCCTGTTGACGCCTCCTGTTCCTCTTGTTTCTGTTTCTTCGTTGAGGTAGGGGTGCAGGAGGTTCTTGACCTTGATGCCTGGTTGAGGCTTCGAGGGTTGGGAATTCCTGGGCATTGACTTGGGTTACCTGCTGAGAGATCTACGGTATGGCAGGGTTCTCTGCACCCATCGTCTGCTGAGAGTGATGATACGTCGTAGTCTGTTGCCGCATTTTTGGCGTCTTCCAGACTCCTTGAATTCTGGCGAGCCTCTCGGGGCATCGAGGATTCCAGGCATGGTGTTTCTGCCTGCAGTTCGGGCATTGTCGAGTGGGTGGCGATGCATTTTTCAGCTTGGTGATGCATTCCTCGGTAGGGTGGTGCTGGCTGCAGACACCATAGATTACTCTGTTCGGACAGAGTGCATCCAGGTGTCCATAACGCTGACACTTGAAACAGCGAACTGATTCTGCTGTGAACGTCCTGACATCGTACCTGCCCCAAGAACCGAGGTCCAGCTGGGATGGCAGTGGTCCTACATGCTGAATGAGGACCCATCGGGTTGGTGCGTTGCCTGCCGTCTTTGCCTTGAGACGTTGAGCTGACACCACACTGGGGTGAGCTGCTACTGCCTCGATGGGCATCATCAGCGGGTATCGCATCACTACACCCTTGGTGATCTTTTGCCGAGAGTCCAGTTCCTCCAGGGTGAATGAGCGATCTGTCTCCATGACTCTCTTCAAGGTGGTGTACATTTCCTTGTTGAGAGGAGTCAATATTGGTTCTCCCCTCAAGTTGAACCATATCTTGAACTTCAGGTTATGTCGTGATTCCAGGTATGAAACAACGCCATAGTGGGTTCTGTGGTCCCCGTAAGACTTCACCTTGAATTTGCCAGGTCCGTTGAGCTGGTTTGCCTGCTCCTTGGACGGACGGCGCTTCTTGTTGTTGTCCACAGGGGTCCATCCTTCTTGGTTTTCGGGGGGTGGGTTTTTTATTTCCTCCCCTGTTTCCATATTCGCTGGCTCCATGGTTGGAACTGTCAGATCTGCTACAATGTAAGCAGGATCTTCCTCTTCCTCTGATGACACGGAGAGGTCTCGCAACTTCTTCGCTAGAATTGCTCCCCACATTTACAAATCCGAGTCCTCCATCGTGTTCATGGAGCATCGTGGCCTCTTCTTTTCGGCAGAGGCCATGTGCCTATCTTGTGATAAGGTAGTGAACTCCATGAACTGAGTGTGTGAACTGTGAACTATTTGAGGTGAGATGAAGGCCTTCATCTCACCTCCTGGCGGTATATAAGGCTCCATCCTATCACTTCAACACCATATTGTCTCAGACTATGGAACAATATTCTCCAGACTGAGGGACTGACGACCTCAAAACTTCAAGGGTGATGGACTGATTACATCGTCTTCACGTCTTCTGCTTCTATCAACTTTTCTGAACTCGACTGAAGAAGCCTACTGTGTAGGCGAAACGTTTCGAAATAAAGATACCTAACTGTTGCATATGTGTCTTACCTAACAACTTGTCGGTATTTTATACCATTTCGATGTTCACTCTGTCAGACACTGCAACACAATGGTATCTTGGTACAGAACAAACCTACTTGGACAACTTTTAGTGAGAATGGATGGATTTGAGAGGGACCTGACCTCACAACGTCTACATTCTTACCTCTACTAGTGGCCTTCATCTCACCTCCTGGTGGTATATAAGGCTCCATCCTGCTGAGAGGATGGTGTTAAACCGCCTCCTATGGAAACTTGGACCCTCTCATCATCACATATTTGGCTTCACCAAAGGAGTGGGTACAGCAGAGTGCATAACCACTCTACTAAGCCAGATTGCTGATAGTAACAAAAAACCTAGTATCGTCGTCTACCTCGACCTTGAAAAGGCATTTGAGCTAGCCAGCCCCACAGCAATTCTGGCAATACTAGCTCGGAAGGGAATCAAAGGACGCCTCCTAGCCTGGATAGACTCCTACCTTAGGGGCAGGCAGGCCTGTGTCAGCTTTCAGGGACACTACTCTTCCTTTAAAACCCAGACCAGATCCTGTGAATAGATTACGTATTCAGGATATAGAACTTGAGTGGACAGGCTCCTACCTGTACTTGGGAATCTACATTGATAAAAAGCAGACCTTTCAGAAACAGGCCGAGTATGTCAGGTCACGTGCTCTACTCAGACTCAACGCCATGAGAGCCATGACGAGGCACCGTGCAGGGGCAAGCAAAGATGTACTTCGCTTGTACTATATACAAGCTATAGGCTCGCTCATTGACTACGGTGCACCGGCGTTAGCTCATCTCTTCCTGCAGAGCAGGCAAAGGGTGGAGGTCGTACAAAACCAGGCGATAAGAACTATGCTTGGGGCCCCCATCTGGACCAACACAGTATGTCTCAGATCTGAGGCCCGGCTTCCTTCCTTGGCTGACAGAGTAAGATACATAAACGCCTGCAAAGTAGCCACGATTCTGCACCGGCAGCAAAGTACCCCACTAAGGAGACGGATATTGACAACCATGACACAAGATCCCACACTCTTCACGGACTACTCCTGGATTCGTTAGTTTTGTGCTGCTGGGCGGAAGCTGCTGCCTATACAACTACTCCTTGAGAAGAGTTGTGACCTTCCTGTTGCTGGGTACCATCCACCACCTCCCTGGCGCCCAGATCCAGCCGATGTTTGCTGTCAGCTACCCATCTCTAAGCGTCTCTGCAGTCAAGACACCCTCAGCAATCATGCTGAGACAAGCATGGCACTGGCAGAGGGAGGCACATGTGCAGTGTATTTCACAGATGGTTCTGTCGACCCTGACAGGAATAGAGCAGCAGCTGGACTGTACCACAATGGTCACACACAAGGCTGGCGACTCCCTGACCACTGCACGATCCTTCAAGTTGAGCTGGTGGCGTTTCAGCAGGCATTGTCACATGCCCTACGACATCAACTCCGACCTGTCATACATGTTGATTCCACCTCTGCAATCAATGCCCTCTCCCATCCTCAACCACAGGACAATGTTCACCTCATCACATCGATCTTGAGCATAATGACAGCCTTAGAAATTCATGGTAACAGATCGACATTGAACTGGATCCCCAGCCATGCTGGCATCCGGGGAAATGAGGCGGCAGATGATGCAGCCAAGGCAGCAACAGACTATCCACATGTTGGGATTACTGTCCCCATCAGCCTACGACAGACCAAACTGGTGGCCGCCAGAGCCATGAAACTTATGGGGGAGGTCTTAGGTGATACCCAATCTCAACAGTGGTACCAAGCAGCGACTCAGGGAGAACCCCCTCCGTATGATAGAAGCTGGTCCAGAGCGCAGTGTACCGCCATCTATCGGCTTCGTTTGGGCTTTCCCACAGCCAAGATGATGTTAGACAAGGCTGAGGAGGAGATGTGCCAGTACTGTCAGCACGTTGTCTAGCTGCCCCTAACACACTATCTTCTGGAGTGCGAAGTTACTAAGACACTCCGCAGGCAACTAGGAGTGATATTCCCTCCCAAAGAGGACCCAGAGATGACTGCGGCCACACTAGTGTACCATGGAGTCAACGAACCAGACAAACTGTTACCTGTGATAACGATATATCCTCCTCCTCGCTAGTGTCCATAGTTAGGAGTACATATGGTGTTGTCGCTTATGAGATGCACCAGTTGAACTGACCAGAAGAGTGCTTGAGCAGCATATGTCGCATCATTGTAGAAACCTTTCTCCCTCGGAAGCCAGAGACGGGTCATCGCAAGATTGAGACCCGTGCCAGGACTACGGTCTTGGCGAACATTATACATACATACTTCAACACCATATTGTCTCAGACTATGGAACAATATTCTCCAGACTGAGGGACTGACGACCTCAAAACTTCGAGGGTGATGGACTGATTACATCGTCTTCACGTCTTCTGCTTCTATCAACTTTTCTGTACTCGACTGAAGAAGCCTACTGTGTAGGCGAAATGTTTCGAAATAAAGATACCTAACTATTGCATATGTGTCTTACCTAACAAATGAGGGCCCTGAATCTGCACTCTCTCGAAAGGCGTAGAATTAGGGGGGATATGATCGAGGTGTATAAATAAAAAACAGGAATAAATAAAGAGGATATAAATAGCGTGCTGAAAATTTCCAGCCAAGACAGGACTCGCAGCAATGATTTCAAGTTGGAAAAATTCAGATTCAGGAAGGATATAGGAAAGCACTGGTTTGGTAATAGAGTTGTGGATGAGTGGAACAAACTCCCGAATACAGTTATAGAGGCTAAAACGTTGTGTAGCTTTAAAAATGTTGTGTGAGCGAGACTAGCTGTGTTTGACATGTTGTATGAACGAGGCTACCTGTGTTTGACCTGTTATATGAGCGAGGCTACCTGTACTCACCTATTTGTACTCACCTATTTGTGGTTGCAGGGATCGAGTCACAGCTCCTGGCCCCGCCTCTTCGCTGATTGCTACTAGGTCCTCTCTCTCCCTGCCCCATGAGCTCTATCATACCTCGCCTTAAAACTATGTATGGTTCCTGCCTCCACCACATCACTTTCTAGGCTATTCCATGGCCTGACTACTCTATGACTGAAGAAATACTTCCTAACATCCCTTTGATTCATCTGAGACTTCAACTTCCAATTGTGACCTCTTGTGTCTGTGTCCCATCTCTGGAACATCCCGTCTTTGTCCACCTCGTCTATTCCGCGCAGTATTTTATATGTCGTTATCATGTCTCCCCTGACCCTCCTGGCCTCCAGTGTCGTCAGGCCGATTTCCCTCAACCTTTCTTCATAGGACAATCCCCGTAGCTCTGGGACTAGTCTTGTTGCAAACCTTTGCACTTTCTCTAATTTCTTGACGTGCTTGACTAGGTGTGGATTCCAAACTGGTGCTGCATACTCCAGTATGGGCCTGACGTAGATGGTGTACAGAGTCTTAAACGAATCCTTACTGAGGTATCGGAACGCTATCCGTAGGTTTGCCAGGCGCCCGTATGCTGCAGCAGTTATCTGATTGATGTGCGCCTCAGGAGATATGCTCGGTGTTATACTCACCCCCAGATCTTTTTCCTTTAGTGAGGTTTGCAGTCTTTGGCCATCTAAACTATATTGTGTCTGCGGTCTTCTTTGCCCTTCCCCAATCTTCATGACTTTGCATTTGGCAGGGTTAAATTCAAGGAGCCAGTTGCTGGACCAGGCTTGTAGCCTGTCCAGATCTCTTTGTAGTCCTGCCTGATCCTCGTCCGATTCGATTCTTCTCATTAACTTCACATCGTCTGCAAACAAGGACACTTCTGAGTCTATCCCTGTTTGACATGTGTGAGGGAGGATACCTGTGTTTGACATGTTGTATGAGCGAGGCTACCTGTGTTTGACATGTTGTATGAGCTAGGCTACCTGTGTTTGACCTGTTTTATGAGTGAGGTTACCTGTGTTTGACATGTTACATGAGCGAGGCTACCTGTGTTTATTATATATGAGCGAGGCTAGTTGTGTTTGACATTTTGTATGAGCGAGGCTAGTTGTGTTTGACATGTTGTATGAGCAAGGCCAGCTGTGTTTAATATGTATGAGCGAGGCTACCTGTGTTTGACATGTTGTATGAGCGAGACTGTCTGTGTTTAATATGTATGAGCGGGGCTACCTGTGTTTACCGTGTATGAGCGAGGCTACTTGTGTTTGAAATGTTGTATGAACGAGGCTAGCTGTGTTTGACATGTATGAACGAGGCTAGCTGTGTTTGACATGTATGAACGAGGCTAGCTGTGTTTAATATGAATGAGCGAAGCTAGCTGTGTTTGAAATATTATATGAGCGAGGCTGGCTGTGTTTAATATGTATGAGCGAGGATACCTGTGTTCGACATGTTGTATGAGCGAGGCTAGCTGTGTTGAATATGTATAAGCTAGGATACCTGTGTTCGACATGTATGATCGAGTCTAGCTGTGTTCAATACGTATGAGCGAGGCTAGCTGTGTTTGACATGTATGAGCGAGGCTAGCTGTGTTCAATATGTATGAGCGAGGCTAGCTGTGTTTGACATGTATGAGCGAGGCTAGCTGTGTTCAATATGTATGAGCGAGGGTAGCTGTGTTTGACATGTTGTATGAGCGAGGCTACCTGTGTTTGACATTTTGTATGAGCGAAGCTAGCTGTGTTTCACATGTATGAGCGAAGCTAGCTGTGTTTGAAATATTATATGAGAGAGGCTGGCTGTGTTTAATATGTATGAGCGAGGATACCTGTGTTTGACATGTTGTATGAGCGAGGCTAGCTGTGTGTGACATTTTGTATAAGCTAGGTTACCTGTGTTTGACATGTTTTATGAGCGAGTCTACCTGTGTTTGACATGTATGAACGAGGCTATCTGTGTTTGACATGTTGTATGAGCGAGGCTACCTGTGTTCGACATGTATTAGCGAGGCTAGCTGTGTTTGACATGTATGAGCGAGGCTAGCTGTGTTCAATATGTATGAGCGAGGCTAGCTGTGTTTGACATGTATGAGCGAGGCTAGCTGTGTTCAGTATGTATGAGCGAGGCTAGCTGTGTTTGACATGTATGAGCGAGGCTAGCTGTGTTCAATATGTATGAGCGAGCGTAGCTGTGTTTGACATGTTGTATGAGCGAGGCTACCTGTGTTTGACATGTATGAGCGAGGCTACCTGTGTTTGACATGTATGAGCGAGGCTACCTCTGTTTGACATGTTGTATGAGCGAGGCTAGCTGTGTTTGACATGTATGAACGAGGCTACCTGTGTTTGACATGTTGTATGAGCAAGGCTACCTGTGTTTGACATGTTGTATGAGCGAGGCTAGCTGTGTTTAATATGTATGAGCGAGGTTACCTGTGTTTGACATGTATGAGCGAGGCTACCTGTGTTTGACATGTATGAGCGAGGCTACCTGTGTTTGACATGTATGAGCGAGGCTACCTGTGTTTGACATGTATGAACGAGGCTACCTGTGTTTGACATGTATGAGCGAGGCTACCTGTGTTTGACATGTATGAGCGAGGCTACCTGTGTTTGACATGTATGAGCGAGGCTACCTGTGTTTGACATGTATGAGCGAGGCTACCTGTGTTTGACATGTATGAGCGAGGCTACCTGTGTTTGACATGTATGAGCGAGGCTACCTGTGTTTGACATGTATGAGCGAGGCTACCTGTGTTTGACATGTATGAACGAGGCTACCTGTGTTTGACATGTATGAGCGAGGTTTACTATGTTCAATCGCTCTTATTTTGCACCTGTGTCATTCATCCTGATGCTGGCTTGTTTTCCCTAGCACATAAAGTTCTTGCCTGGGGGAAATATCGTTGTCCTGGGCTCCTCGCAGACCTGAAGGGTAAAGTTGGTGTCTCCAGGTGCCCAGGACGGGGGGAGGGGAGGGATACCTTGATGCTGTTGAATTGCTCTTGATTTTAAGAGATGTAGCCGCTCTGCCCTTCTTTGCCCTAACAGTTTGGAGCATCTCATGATAATGATGGTAATTATTTTATGTTAGTAAGAGACAATGTGCGGTTTATAGCATTTTATTGAAAAGACGTTTCGCCCAAGAAGTGCTCCATGAGCTTCTAGTTTCACATGTGTTCTGTGAAACTGTTGCTGTCCGCGTCTCCCGCTCGATATATTAACATTGTGAAAGTGTTGTGTGAGGTTGTTTACAGTAGGTACTTCGTAAGGCTGTTTCCCCTGCCTGTTATATACATCAGTGTGTCTGAGACTTCTTCCCTTCATAGAAGCTCCATTCCCTGTCTTACTGATGGCTGTGTCGGTTGCAGGCGTCGAGTTTTCACTACCGTCTTCTGACTGCAGTCTGTTGTAATCTTCCTGGAACTGCCTCCATTATTACAACACAGCTTCCTGCCCTGCTTCTGCCTTTCATGCTTACTTTTATTTTGCAGTATTTGCATTTTAACAATTTGCTGTGATTCCAGGAGCGTCCTTGAAGCCCCCTCTTAATCTCACAACGCCCTACATCCTCAGGTGCTGGAAAGGATAGTAGCTGGTGTTGACTCAGCCACCAGGCACACTGCTGGCTGCCAGCTTTTAACATTGTTCGCTCGCTTCTCCTACTGTTTAAAAAAAAATATGATTTGGCGTACTTTTCCCATGAAAAAAAATTAAGCAGCAGTTTCGATAGTGAAAGTGAAAGCTGCGTCACTCCACGGAGTTTCAGTTCCTCTAAGAATTTTTCAAGTTTTTTTTTTTTTATGCCTTCTGAGGTTCTAATGTCGTCTGATACCATAGCTGATATCTCCCTAGCTCTGGAACAAGCCTCGTTGCATACTCTATCTACTTTCTCCATATTCTTAACTTGTTCTTCTATCCTCTGTAAGGACTATGTCCTCGGAAAGCAGGGAGCGTGAGAATTCCCGCTCCCAGAGCAGTAACACTCACTTGGTGAGTCTGGGTGTTCTCACTGAGTTTAGGTAGGCAGATAAACAGCCATTTCATCCACGAGTAGACCAGATATACAAGCCTTTCCTGGGATCATAGCTGATTGAATCCCATTATTATTAAATAATAATAATAGGGTGTATGAGTATAGGGTGTATGAGTGTAGTGTGTATGAGTGTAGGGTGTATGAGTGTAGGGTGTATGAGTGTAGGGTGTATGAGTGTAGGGTGTATGAGTGTAGTGTGAATGAGTGTAGGGTGTATGAGTGTAGGGTGTATGAGTGTAGGGTGTATGAGTGTAGGATGTATGAGTGTAGGGTGTATGAGTGCACTGTGTATGAGTGTAGTGTGCATGAGTGTAGGGCGTATGAGTGAAGGGTGTATGAGTGTAGTGTGTATGAGTGTAGTGTGTATGAGTGTAGGGTGTATGAGTGTAGGGTGTATGAGTGTAGGGTGCATGAGTGTAGGGTGTATGAGTGTAAGGTGTATGAGTGAAGGGTGTATGAGTGTAGGGTGTATGAGTGTAGGGTGTATGAGTGTAGGGTGTATGAGTGTAGGGTGCATGAGTGTAGGGTGTATGAGTGTAGTGTGTATGAGTGTAGGGTGTATGAGTGTAGGGTGTATGAGTGCAGGGTTTATGAGTGTAGGGTGTATGAGTGTAGTGTGTATGAGTGTAGGGTGTATGAGTGTAGGGTGTATGATTGTAGGGTGCATGAGTGTAATGTGTATGAGTGTAGGGTGCATGAGTTTAGGGTGTATGAGTGTAGTGTGTACGAGTGTAGGGTGTACGAGTGTAGGGTGTACGAGTGTAGGGTGTATGAGTGTAGGGTGTGCGAGTGTAGGGAGTATGAGTGTAGGGTGTATGGGTGTAGGGTGTATGAGTGTAGGGTGTATGAGTGTAGGGTGTATGAGTGTAGGGTGTATGAGTGTAGAGTGTATGAATGTAGGGTGTATGAGTGTAGAGTGTATGAGTGTAGAGTGTATGAGTGTAGGGTGTATGAGTGTAGGGTGTATGAGTGTAGAGTGTATGAGTGTAGGGTGTATAAGTGTAGGGTGTATGAGTGTAGGGTGTATGAGTGTATGGTGTATGAGTGTAATAGTGTATGAGTGTAGGGTGCATGAGTGTAGGGTGTATCAGTGTAGGGTGTATGAGTGTAGGGTGTATGAGTGTAGGGTGTATGAGTGTACTGTGTATGAGTGTAGTGTGTATGAGTGTAGGGCGTATGAGTGAAGGGTATATGAGTGTAGTGTGTAAGAGTGTAGTGTGTATGAGTGTAGGGTGTATGAGTGTAGGGTGTATCAGTGAAGGTTGTATGAGTGTAGGGTGTATGAGTGTAGGATGTATGAGTGTAGTGTGTATGAGTGTAGTGTGTATGAGTGTAGGGTGTATGAGTGTAGGGTGTATCAGTGTAGGTTGTATGAGTGTAGGGTGTATGAGTGTAGGATGTATGAGTGTAGGGTGTATGAGTGTAGTGTGTATGAGTGTAGGGTGTATGAGTGTAGGGTGTATGAGTGTAGGGTGTATGAGTGTAGGGTGTATGAGTGTAGTGTGTATGAGTGTAGGGTGTATGAGTGTAGGGTGTATGAGTGTAGGGTGTATGAGTGTAGAGTGTATGGGCGTAGAGTGTATGAGTGTAGGGTGTATGAGTGTAGGGTGTATGAGTGTAGGGTGTATGAGTGTAGGGTGTATGAGTTTAGGGTGTATGAGTGTAGGGTGTACGAGTGTAGGGTGTACGAGTGTAGGGTGTATGAGTGTAGGGTGTATGAGTGTAGGGTGTATGAGTGTAGTGCATACAAGTGTAGGGTGTACGAGCGTAGGGTGTACGAGTGTAGGGTGTACGAGTGTAGGGTGTATGAGTGTAGGGTGTATGAGTGTAGGGTGCATGAGTGTAGGGTGTATGAGTGTAGGGTGTATGAGTGTAGGGTGTATGAGTGTAGAGTGTATGAGTGTAGAGTGTATGAGTGTAGGGTGTATGAGTTTAGGGTGTATGAGTGTAGGGTGTATGAGTGTAGGGTGTATGTGTGTAGGGTGTATGAGTGTAGGGTGTATGAGTGTAGGGTGTATGAGCGTAGGGTGTATGAGTGTAGGGTGCATGAGTGTAAGGTGTATGAGTGTAGGGTGTATGAATGTAGTGTGTATGAGTGAACGGTGTATGAGTGTAGGGTGTATGAGTGTAGGGTGTATGAGTAGTGTGTATGAGTGTAGTGTGTATGAGTGTGGGGTGTAAGAGTGTACTGTGTATGAGTGTAGTGTGTGTGAGTGTAGGGTGTATGAGTGTAGGGTGTATGAGTGTAGGGCGTATGAGTGTAGGGCGTATGAGTGTATAGCGTATGAGTGTAGTGTGTATGAGTGTAGTGTGCATGAGTGTAGGGTGTATGAGTGTAGGGTGTATGAGTGTAGGGTGTGTGAGTGTAGTGTGTATGAGTGTAATGTGTATGAGTGTAGGGTGCATGAGTGTAGTGTGTATGAGTGCAGGGTGTATGAGTGTAGGGTGTATGAGTGTAGGGTGTATGAGTGTAGGGTGTATGAGTGTAGTGTGTATGAGTGTAATGTGTATGAGTGTAGGGTGTATGAGTGTAGTGTGTATGAGTGTAGGGTGTATGAGTGTAGGGTGTATGAGTGTAGGGTGTATGAGTGTAGGGTGTATGAGTGTAGAGTGTATGAGCGTAGAGTGTATGAGTGTAGGGTGTATGAGTGTAGGGTGTATGAGTGTAGGGTGTATGAATGTAGGGTGTATGAGTGTAGGGTGTATGAGTGTAGGGTGTATGAGTGTAGGGTGCATGAGTTTAGGGTGTATCAGTGTAGGGTGTATGAGTGTAGGGTGTATCAGTGTAGGGTGTATGAGTGTACTGTGTATGAGTGTAGTGTGTATGAGTGTAGGGCGTATGAGTGAAGGATGTATGAGTGTAGTGTGTATGAGTGTAGTGTGTATGAGTGTAGGGTGAATGAGTGCAGGGTGTGTGAGTGTAGGGTGTATGAGTGTAGGGTGTATGAGTGTAGGATGTATGAGTGTAGGGTGTATGAGCGTAGTGTGTATGAGTGTAATGTGTATGAGTGTAGGGTGCATGAGTTTAGGGTGTATGAGTGTAGTGTGTACGAGTGTAGTGTGTACGAGTGTAGGGTGTACGAGTGTAGGGTGTACGAGTGAAGGGTGTATGAGTGTAGGGTGTATGAGTGTAGGGTGTATGAGTTTAGGGTGTATGAGTGTAGTGTGTACGAGTGTAGGGTGTACGAGTGTAGGGTGTACGAGTGTAGGGTGTATGGGTGTGGGGTGTATGAGTTTATGGTGAATGAGTTTAGGGTGTATGAGTGTATGGTGTATGAGTGTAGTGTATACAAGTGTAGTGTGTACGAGTGTAGGGTGTACGAGTGTAGGGTGTGCGAGTGTAGGGTGTATGAGTGTAGGGTGTATGAGTGTAGGGTGTATGAGTGTAGGGAGCATGAGTGTAGGGTGTATGAGTGTAGAGTGTATGTGTAGAGTGTATGAGTGTAGGGTGTATGAGTGTAGGGTGTATGAGTGTAGGGTGTATGAGTGTAGGGTGTATGAGTGTAGGGTGTATGAGCGTAGGGTGTATGAGTGTAGGGTGCATGAGTGTAGGGTGTATGAGGGTAGGGTGTATGAATGTATTGTGTATGAGTGTTGTGTGTATGAGTGTAGTGTGTATGAGTGTAGTGTGTATGAGTGTGGGGTGTATGAGTGTACTGTGTCTGAGTGTAAGGTGCATGAGTGTAGGGTGTACGAGTGTAGAGTGTATGAGTGTATTGTGTATGAGTGTAGTGTGTATGAGTGTAGGGTGTATGAGTGTAGGGTGTATGAGTGTAGGGCGTATGAGTGTAGGGCGTATGAGTGTAGGGCGTATGAGTGTAGTGTGTATGAGTGTACCGTTTATGAGTGTAGTGTGTATGAGTGTAGGGTGTATGAGTGTAGGGTGTATGAGTGTAGGGTGTATAAGTGTAGTGTGTATGAGTGTACTGTGTATGAGTGTAGGGTGTATGAGTGTAGTGTGTATGAGTGCAGGGTGTATGAGTGTAGGGTGTATGAGTGTAAGGTGTATGAGTGTAGAGTGTATGAGTGTACTGTGTATGAGTGTAGTGTGTATGAGTGTAGGGTGTATGAGTGTAGGGTGTATGAGTGTAGGGAGTATGAGTGTAGGGTGTATGAGTGTAGGGTGTATGAGTGTACTGTGTATGAGTGTAGGTTGTATGAGTGCAGTGTGTATGAGTGAAGGGTGTATGAGTGTAGTGTGTATGAGTGTAGTGTGTATGAGAGTAGGGTGTATGAATATTGTGTGTATGAGTGTAGTGTGTATGAGTGTAGTGTGTATGAGTGTAGTGTGTATGAGTGTAGTGTGTATGAGTGTAGGGTGTATGAGTGTAGTGTGTATGAGTGTAGGGTGTATGAGTGTAGTGTGTATGAGTGTAGGGTGTATTAGTGTAGGGTGTATGAGTGTAGTGTGTATAAGTGCAGGGAGAATGAGTGTAGGGTGTATGAGTGTAGGGTGTATGAGTGTATTGTGTATTAGTGTAGTGTGTATGAGTGTAGGGTCTATGAGTGCAGTGTGTATGAGTGTAGGGTGTATGAGTGTAGGGTGTATGAGTGTATTGTGAATGAGTGTAGTGTGTATGAGTGTATTGTGTATGAGTGTAGTGTGTATGAGTGTAGTGTGTATGAGTGTAGTGTGTATGAGTGTAGTGTGTATGAGTGCAGTGTGTATGAGTGTAGTGTGCATGAGTGTAGTGTGTATGAGTGTAGGGTGTATGAGTGTAGTGTGTATGAGTGTAGGGTGTATGAGTGTAGTGTGTATGAGTGTAGGGTGTATGAGTGTAGTGTGTATGAGTGTAGGGTGTATGAGTGTAGTGTGTATGAGTGTACGGTGTATGAGTGTACTGTGTATGAGTGTACTGTGTATGAGTGTACTGTGTATGAGTGTAGTGTGTATGAGTGTACTGTGTATGAGTGTACTGTGTATGAGTGTAGGGTGTACGAGTGTAGGGTGTACGAGTGTAGGGTGTAGGAGTGTAGGGTGTATGATTGTAGGGTGTATGAGTTTATGGTGTATGAGTTTAGGGTGTATGAGTGTATGGTGTATGAGTGTAGTGTATACAAGTGTAGTGTGTACGAGTGTAGGGTGTACGAGTGTAGGGTGTATGAGTGTAGGGTGTATGAGTGTAGGGTGTATGAGTGTAGGGTGCATGAGTGTAGGGTGTATGAGTGTAGAGTGTATGTGTAGAGTGTATGAGTGTAGGGTGTATGAGTGTAGGGTGTATGAGTGTATGGTGTATGAGTGTAGGGTGTATGAGTGTAGGGTGTATGAGCGTAGGGTGTATGAGTGTAGGGTGCATGAGTGTAGGGTGTATGAGGGTAGGGTGTATGAATGTATTGTGTAAGAGTGTACGCTGTATGAGTGTAGGGTGTATGAGTATATTGTGTATGAGTGTAGGGTGTATGAGTGTTGTGTGTATGAGTGTAGTGTGTATGAGTGTAGTGTGTATGAGTGTGGGGTGTATGAGTGTACTGTGTATGAGTGTAATGTGCATGAGTGTAGGGTGTACGAGTGTAGAGTGTATGAGTGTACTAAGTATGAGTGTAGTGTGTATGAGTGTAGGGTGTATGAGTGTAGGGTGTATGACTGTAGGGCGTATGAGTGTAGGGCGTATGAGTGTAGAGCGTATGAGTGTAGTGTGTATGAGTGTACCGTGTATGAGTTTAGTGTGTATGAGTGTAGGGTGTATGAGTGTAGGGTGTATGAGTGTACTGTGTATGAGTGTACTGTGTATGAGTGTAGGGTGTATGAGTGTAGTGTGTATGAGTGCAGGGTGTATGAGTGTAGGGTGTATGAGTGTAAGGTGTATGAGTGTAGAGTGTATGAGTGTACTGTGTATGAGTGTAGTGTGTATGAGTGTAGGGTGCATGAGTGTAGGGTGTATGAGTGTAGGGTGTATGAGTGTAGGGTGTATGAGTGTAGTGTGTATGAGTGAAGGGTGTATGAGTGAAGGGTGTATGAGTGCAGTGTGTATGAGTGAAGGGTGTATGAGTGCAGTGTGTATGAGTGAAGGGTGTATGAGTGCAGTGTGTATGAGTGAAGGGTGTATGAGTGTAGGGTGTATGAGTGTAGTGTGTATGAGTGTAGGGTGTATGAGTGCAGTGTGTATGAGTGAAGGGTGTATGAGTGTAGTGTGTATGAGTGTAGTGTGTATGAGAGTAGGGTGTATGAGTATTGTGTGCATGAGTGTAGTGTGTATGAGTGTAGTGTGTATGAGTGTAGTGTGTATGAGTGTAGTGTGTATGAGTGTAGTGTGTATGAGTGTAGGGTGTATGAGTGTAGTGTGTATGAGTGTAGTGTGTATGAGTGTAGGGTGTATTAGTGTAGGGTGTATGAGTGTAGTGTGTATAAGTGCAGGGAGTATGAGTGTAGGGTGTATGAGTGTAGGGTTTATGAGTGTAGTGTGTATGAGTGTAGGGTCTATGAGTGCAGTGTGTATGAGTGTATGGTGTATGAGTGTACTGTTTATGAGTGTACTGTTTATGAGTGTACTGTGTATGAGTGTACTGTGTATGAGTGTACTGTGTATGAGTGTACTGTGTATGAGTGTACTGTGTATGAGTGTACTGTGTATGTGTACTGTGTATGAGTGTACTGTGTATGAGTGTACTGTGTATGAGTGTACTGTGTATGAGTGTACTGTGTATGAGTGTACTGTGTATGAGTGTACTGTGTATGAGTGTACTGTGTATGTGTACTGTGTATGAGTGTACTGTGTATGAGTGTACTGTGTATGAGTGTACTGTGTATGAGTGTAGTGTGTATGAGTGTACTGTGTATGAGTGTACTGTGTATGAGTGTATGATCGATCACTTGATACAAGTGGACTTCATTCTTATAACTTTATATTGTATTTATCCCTTGATAATGTAAGTAGTTATACATGACTGAACTATCACCAGTGGTAGTTATACATGACTGAACTATCACCAGTGGTAGTTATACATGACTGAACTATCACCAGTGGTAGTTATACATGACTGAACTACCACCAGTGGTAGTTATACATGACTGAACTACCACCAGTGGTAGTTATACATGACTGAACTACCACCAGTGGTAGTTATACATGACTGAACTACACCAGTGGTAGTTATACATGACTGAACTACCACCAGTGGTAGTTATACATGACTGAACTACCACCAGTGGTAGTTATACATGACTGAACTATCACCAGTGGTAGTTATACATGACTGAACTATCACCAGTGGTAGTTATACATGGCTGAACTATCACCAGTGGTAGTAATACATGACTGAACTATCACCAGTGGTAGTAATACATGACTGAACTATCACCAGTGGTAGTTATACATGACTGAACTATCACCAGTGGTAGTTATACATGACTGAACTACCAACAGTGGTAGTTATACATGACTGAACTATCACCAGTGGTAGTTATACATGACTGAACTATCACCAGTGGTAGTAATACATGACTGAACTATCACCAGTGGTAGTTATACATGACTGAACTATCACCAGTGGTAGTTATACATGACTGACCTATCACCAGTGGTAGTTATACATTACTGAACTACCACCAGTGGTAGTTATACATGACTGAACTATCACCAGTGGTAGTTATACATGACTGAACTATCACCAGTGGTAGTTATACATGACTGAACTATCACCAGTGGTAGTTATACATGACTGAACTACCACCAGTGGTAGTTATACAACTGAACTATCACCAGTGGTAGTTATACATGACTGAACTATCACCAGTGGTAGTTATACATGACTGAACTACCACCAGTGGTAGTTATACATGACTGAACTACCACCAGTAGTAGTTATACATGACTGAACTATCACCAGTGGTAGTTATACATGACTGAACTATCACCAGTGGTAGTAATACATGACTGAACTATCACCAGTGGTAGTTATACATGACTGAACTATCACCAGTGGTAGTTATACATGACTGAACTACCACCAGTGGTAGTTATACATGACTGAACTATCACCAGTGGTAGTAATACATGACTGAACTATCACCAGTGGTAGTAATACATGACTGAACTATCACCAGTGGTAGTTATACATGACTGAACTATCACCAGTGGTAGTTATACATGACTGAACTATCACCAGTTGTAGTTATACATGACTGAACTATCACCAGTGGTAGTAATACATGACTGAACTATCACCAGTGGTAGTAATACATGACTGAACTATCACCAGTGGTAGTTATACATGACTGAACTATCACCAGTTGTAGTTATACATGACTGAACTATCACCAGTGGTAGTAATACATGACTGAACTATCACCAGTGGTAGTAATACATGACTGAACTATCACCAGTGGTAGTTATACATGACTGAACTATCACCAGTGGTAGTTATACATGGCTGAACTATCACCAGTGGTAGTTATACATGATTGAACTATCACCAGTGGTAGTTATACATGACTGAACTATCACCAGTGGTAGTAATACATGACTGAACTATCACCAGTGGTAGTAATACATGACTGAACTATCACCAGTGGTAGTTATACATGACTGAACTATCACCAGTGGTAGTTATACATGGCTGAACTATCACCAGTGGTAGTAATACATGACTGAACTATCACCAGTGGTAGTAATACATGACTGAACTATCACCAGTGGTAGTTATACATGGCTGAACTATCACCAGTGGTAGTTATACATGGCTGAACTATCACCAGTGGTAGTTATACATGACTGAACTATCACCAGTGGTAGTTATACATGACTGAACTATCACCAGTGGTAGTTATACATGACTGAACTATCACCAGTGGTAGTTATACATGACTGAACTATCACCAGTGGTAGTTATACATGACTGAACTATCACCAGTGGTAGTTATACATGACTGAACTATCACCAGTGGTAGTTATACATGGCTGAACTATCACCAGTGGTAGTAATACATGACTGAACTATCACCAGTGGTAGTTATACATGACTGAACTATCACCAGTGGTAGTAATACATGACTGAACTATCACCAGTGGTAGTTATACATGACTGAACTATCACCATTGGTAGTTATACATGACTGAACTATCACCAGTGGTAGTTATACATGACTGAACTATCACCAGTGGTAGTAATACATGACTGAACTATCACCAGTGGTAGTTATACATGGCTGAACTATCACCAGTGGTAGTAATACTTGACTGAACTATCACCAGTGGTAGTTATACATGACTGAACTATCACCAGTGGTAGTTATACATGACTGAACTATCACCAGTGGTAGTTAAATATGACTGAACTATCACCAGTGGTAGTTATACATGACTGAACTATCACCAGTGGTAGTTATACATGGCTGAACTATCACCAGTGGTAGTTCTGAACTATCACCAGTGGTAGTTATACATGGCTGAACTATCACCAGTGGTAGTTATACATGGTTGAACTACACCAGTGGTAGTTAAATATGACTGAACTATCACCAGTGGTAGTTATACATGACTGAACTATCACCAGTGGTAGTTATACATGGCTGAACTATCACCAGTGGTAGTTATACATGACTGAACTACACCAGTGGTAGTTATACATGACTGAACTATCACCAGTGGTAGTTATACATGGCTGAACTATCACCAGTGGTAGTTATACATGGTTGAACTACACCAGTGGTAGTTAAATATGACTGAAGTGCTGCCAGTGGTAGTTGTGTCGTCTGCCTCTTCAAGAAGTGTCACCACTAGGCAGCCGGGATTGAGCAGGTCATTAGCCTCACACAAAGTGTTCTGCTTGGTTGACAGTCACTTACAGGAGATGAGAAGGGTACCTGACAGACGTGTACGTCAGTCAGTCTGTTGTTGCTGCGTCGACTGGTTGTGGTTCTCGTGTTTCTGCTGCCTCCGTCGGGTTGTGGGTTGAGGTCCTCCAAGTCCCTGGGTGTTCCTGCTTCGTCCTAGTACTTCAGTGATGAGGGAAGCTGCGGGTCATCATATGACTAAGACCCGAGGTCAGGAAACACTTGTCCTGTTTCCGGAGAAATCTTACCTAACGTAACGTTCTCAGGCATCCAGTTGAGAGTAAGTCACTGTGGCGTTCTGAGGGAGGTGTAGATGAGCTGCCCTGGCGGAGTATTGATGGAACTAAGCATCTTTTTATAAAAAAAACACCTGTTTATTGCACATTTAACCTATATGGCGATCTGGTGTAGAGATTTCTTCTCAAGTCACTAAAGTACATGTGTGGGGTCGAAGGTTTATCCACTTACACCAACACACACACTCACACATCCAGAATATGCACGAACACTTTCGTTACTCTTACGTCTTTTTTATGAGGCAGGTGACACAGTGGTCTGTGATATGGTCACAGCGTCCAGCTAACTCTGTGGTGAGCAAAGTTGTATTACGTCAGTGTAGACACCAGCACCTACTTCACCAGGTTCATTACCACATTAGTACCAAGTGTCCTAACTGCACTTATTTCATTAACTCAATCTTTTAATTAATCTACCTGGGAAATACTTGTCTTGCATTTTACTGCTATTGAAACGTTGTCATGTTTTATTATTATATAAGACCAGATATTCTTTATGAGAACGATAATAAAAGGGCACATTGTAAAGTTTGTAAAGGTTGCGTAATGCTAAACTATAAGAAATCCCACATTACAACTCTTCCCTAAGTGTTATGTAGACCTGAATGTACGTATAGAAGAATGTTGAATGACTCATAAAAGTTTAGCCTATGTTCTAAGGAAATTTCGATCATATTAAATATTGATTTGGAATTGTTGGTCAACTGGCGACGTGTTACCTCAGGACGGACTTCTGCCTCCGTAATATTACTGACACATGAAAATAGGCAGAGGGAGAAAGAGGGAGAGAGAGAGAGAGAGAGAGAGAGAGAGGGAGAGAGAGAGAGTGGGAGGGAGGGAGGGAGGCGAAGGAGGAGGAGGGGGTACGACGTTACGAGGGTGTGTACCCTTCCATTAACAGGTGCTGAAAGACCTGGTCATACAGGTACGTTATAAAGACAGGTTGTTGGGTAAAAAAAAAGGCACAAAATGAAAATATTAAGATATTTTATGGGAAAATCCTTTGGTCCTGGGACCTAACTCATTCGAGGTTTGGAATTACCAAGGTTCCAGGATCAAAACCTTTCTAACGAAAGATCTCGTCGAGTCGAGTGCTGGAAAAACATCCCCTTTCTATCAGCATGACTCCACTTAACGTAGCTGTTCTGGTAGTCTCTTCAACGTAAGGCAAACAGCGGTACTCTTTCCACCGCACAGCGGTACGATAAAAAAAACAACGATACTCTGTGCAATATTCAGCACGACAAAGCACCCAATAATCTATAACACAATACAACGCAAGCGGGAACAATATCGTGTGTTTCAGGGAGCATCTTCAAGCACCATTGTTTGCTCCACGCCAGGATTAGCGACTTGAAAAAGCGAATCCATTCCACAACTTGGGAATCCAATCAGAGTTTTATGGTGGAACGATTTCTCATCGGCTGGTTCGATATATCGCTTTAACAAGTTGCTCGACGATCAATAAAACGTTGAAAATGCTGGTTTGTGGAAATGTGTTTTTTGTGATACTTTACTCTCTGTCCAGAGCCCCACCCTCCCTACCACACCCTCTGGGTCCGCTACACCACCTACCGTTCAGGGGCCCTTACTCTCCAACATCACATCGTCTGGGTCCGCTACTCTTCTCACCATTCAGGGGCCCTACTCACCAAATCACATCGTGCAGAGCTACTACTCTCCCGAACACATCGTCAAGGTCCCTTTCTCAATCCCACCACAAGGTGAAGGGCTCCCACTCTCCCCATCATACCTGCCACAGCTCCTGCTCTTCCCCACTACACCGTTCAGGGCCCAGGATGTGAGACGCAGGAGTCAGCCGTTCTGGACCCCCACAATCCATGCTGACATACTGCTAGAACGAGCACTGAAAAGTACATATACACGTAAGAGCCATTCTGGAGACCTGTCCGTGCTGCCAGACTACTGGAATGATCACTGGAATGTTAGGTGGCGGAACAACCGTCCTGGAAAACCACAATCAGTGCTGCTACAGTTCTGGAACGAGTGTTGGAACACCCAGACCCACGGAACAGTCGTTCTGAAAACCACAATCCGCATTGCTATACTGCTTGAGGGAGCGTTGGAACGTCAAATGCAGGAGTCTGCCGTTCTAGAAACCCACAAACCATGCTGCCAGACTGCTGGAACGATTGTTGGAACACCCAAAACCATGGATCAGCCGTTCTGGAACCCACAATTCACACTGCTACACTGTTGGAACGTCAAATATAGGAATTTTCTGTTCTGGAAACTCACAAACCATGCAGCCAGATTGCTGGAAAGCCTGACGCACGGGAGTCAGCCTTACCTTCATCACACCTAGGTGTTATCACGTTGATTAAATTACGCAGTCGATGGGGCACCTTTTACTTTACATATTGGTCCCTCCAGCCTTACCTGTCCCTGTCGTGAGGTAAACACACTACTTCCTCATTGTCCTACAAGTTGCCAGACGAGTTCAGTTTTTTAACCTTCAGATTGCCTTGAGATTTTTCAGTTAAGTGAAGAGAGCGATTTTTTTGCAAATGCAATCGAATAAATCCATTTAAAATTAAACAGCACGTGCTGTGAAGGCCTTTGCACATGCTGTTTAATTATCCATGCATTTTTTTGGTTTCATTTACAAAAACAAAAAAGAACATGCAATATATAGATGAGATTTCTCAGACAACTGGCTGTGGTCTAGGTCTGCTGAAGACATGTGAAACTAGTAGTAGTTTCGCACGTAAGTGGAGCTAGGTGAAGTTCTACGTAGAGCGAAACATCGTGCGTATGATTTTCTGAGGAACCTGGGTAACAGAGGTGCAGTGAAAGGTGTCCGCTCCAGCAGTGACTGATCTTCAGAGACACTGAAGACGTTACTCATCACTTACAACTTGTGAGATGCTGGGAAGTTCACACTGGTGTCCAAGTTAGTAGACTCTCTCTCTCTCTCTCTCTCTCTCTCTCTCTCTCTCTCTCTCTCTCTCTCTCTCTCTCTCTCTCTCTCTCTCTCTCTCTCTCTCTCTCTCTCACTCTCTCTCTCTCTCTCTCTCTCTCTCTCACACACACACACACACACACACACACACACACACACACACACACACACACACACACACACACACACACACAGTCTGTTCATTTACCTGAGAGTCTACAGGAGAGTGTTACTTGTGTATTAACAGGCGTGACTCACGAAACCGTAATAACACGATTACAAACAAACCAGAGAACGGTTGGGATCTGAACCCATGGCGAGTGAGTCGTCAGACTCCAGACCAGTTCCGTGTTTTTTTTTTATAACTGATGTGGTTCAACAGTGATTCAACAAGTGTGAATTTCCCGTTAATGGGTGTGAAACTAGGGCAGGTGCATCCCCGACTCTGACTCTTGTGTGTGTCTAAGAATTCGGCCAAAATAATGGGGACATTTACCCTTTTGTCGGAATTTTTAGATGAAATTTGTGGTGTATTATGACTGACTTATGGTGATGATTTCTGTGATAGTAAATTGGTGAAGATGGCAGCGAGTTGGTACTGATATAGCAGAAAACTGGTGCATAAAGCTGAAAATTGGCAATCATTGAAAACTGATACTATAAACATGAAATTGACATAGCAGGAAATTGGCACTATGAGCAAGAAATTGATATTTGTAGCAGAAAATTGGCACTATTAAGAGAAAACTAGCATTTATAGGAAAAATTTGCACTGGCATTTGAAGCTTGAAATTGGTATTAAGAGAAAGCTTTTAATGTTGAGGTTTTTAAAACTCGGCACGGGTTGAAATCTTTGGAAATTATGCAAATGCTCATAGTGCACCTGTTGAATGTAGAGGCAGCAACAAGTGTGTCATCCTAGCACAGGTGTGTAGGGTAGGATAGGTATGTGGAGGGTAGATAGATGTGTTGATAATAGGATTGGTGTGTTGATGGTAGGATAGATGTGTTGAGGATAGGATAGATGTGTTGAGGATAGGATAGATATCTGAAAGCATTTTATCAACTTGTCAGTATCGTACACCATTATCATGACCACGAGATGGACGTGTTGTTCAGTTTATAGCTGCCATAGTTATTGTCTTTTCCCATGAACAGAGTCTTACCTCTGTCTACATTAAACTGCATTTGTCATTTCTCCGACCACAAAATTAATCTAAATTATTTTGTAGTTCTCTTGTGTTTTCATGAGAATATATTTGACAGCCTCTTTTAGTACCATCGGTAACCTTGCTAATGTTGCTACTTATTCCCTCATCTATGTTATTTATGTATATTGTGAACAATAAAGGACCCAGTACTGACCTCTGTAGAACACCTCTGTTATAACTACTATACAGGGACAAAATCAGATGACTGAAGAGATAGAAGATGAGTTACTGAGTCTCTCAGCCCAGCATCAGGTGACTTCGAAACACAGACAGGCAGAAGTGGGTTTATATACTAGGTACGGAGGTCTCCACAATTACTCAGTACCTCTGGCCCAACTCTTGGGCATGACTTACTTCCACTGGGGAACCCAGACTACTAGTGGAAATACATTCATCTGCTGCACCTCATTTGTCTCCGGTATAGAAGTCCACTCCTTCCTGTCATAGGCAGGTCACAAAGAGATCACACAACTCATAGTGGAGTCTTCACTCACAGTGCAAGCCGCATTCTCTCCAGGATGCAGACGCATAGTGTGTGCATTGTCCACTTCGTGAGGACACTGCTGTCAACACGAAGCTAGAACAGTCTTCCTTACTGAAGTATGCTCGTCTCAGTAACATGATCATCATCAAGGACGCCTTCGTTGCTGATTGTTCTAATGACAAAGACGGTGACAAGCTTGTAACCCTCACCGCCAGCCACAACCTAAAAAAAAAAAACACTGTCATGTTTCCTCACCCATACTCCAGTAGAAGTCTATCATCATCAAGGTTCTGCTGTTATCAGCGACGGACTGCACATCTTTACCACCTCAACTTTTGCAACATGGAGCTTGTATACTACCAGCATATTACTCGATGCTGAACCAGCTGTGCCTACATTAACTCCAAGAAATGATTTCTCAAGAAGTTTTGTTCAATCTACGGTGCTGATGGCCACACTCGTATTCAATGTCCCAAGTGCGATCAACCTGTAGTAAGTGCCTAAAGTGTAAAGGTGACCACCCAATCCTTGCTACCAGATGCTCTCTACGCAACAGCACTATCCACAACAACAAAAACTCTCCGACTCCCAGAAAAAAACTGAGGACACCAGTGGACCAACATGTGCTGCCATCACGCCTACAAGCAGGCATTCAGAAGATACTGCAAGTACCCAACCAACCAACCTTCCCCACCTCTGGTATCGTGAATCCTTGGTACCTTACTGTTGTGTTGCACTCACCTGTGTTGCAGTCGCCTGTGTTGCCGTCGCCTGTGTTGCCCTCGCCTGTGTTTCCCTCATGCCATCAAGCGCTGCGCTGCTGACTACCCTGGCTGTTTATACGATTAACGTCACTCGTCTGCGGCGCTATTCTTCATCTGTCTCCACTTGCTCTCTCTCCTTATCCGAGAGTATGTCTCTGTACTGCACTGTCTGTTCTGTATTGTACTGTTAAACATACCCAGTTGTTGCACGTGTGTCTAATTTCTCAGCACCACTGGTAACAGATTACCCCACCTTGATTTCTCTCAATTTATGCAAACTCCTTGTTGTCTATCTGTCAACCATGTCTAAATCTAGGAAATAATTTTTCCGCCTAATCCGTGTGTTTTCTTCAACAATCTTCTGTGTGGTACACTATCAGAGGCTTTACTGAAATCTATTTACACGATATTTTATTCTTTATCTCGATCTACTGCTTCAATCAGGTAGGCTGAATGGTCAATAATATGAAGTTGACGGCCTATTTCCAGATATGTAAATAGGTATCACCTTTGCCATTTTCCACTTATCTGATACCATACCTGTTTGTAGTGATTCGTTGAAAGGATCAGCTAGTAGTTGAGCAAGTTCCTCCTTACATTCCTTAAAAACCTTCGAAAGCAGTTCGTCAGTGTCTGGTGACTGTTTGGTTTTAATCTCTGTGTTTGTGTGACCACCATGTCATTAGTGACTGAGTTGCTTCATTTATTTTCGTCCTGACTTGCAAAATTAATTATTTCTGGGATTTTATTTGTGGCCTTTTGTGTAAAATCAGAAAAGAGAAAAGTGTTAAAATGGTACACACTTCTACGTCACTGTGAACTGATCTGAGCTACGTTTAAGTGGACCTTAATTTTTCGCTACTTTTTTCCCTGTATACCTGAAAGAAACCACTGTGGTGGATTTCCTCTCAACCTTAACTTCATAAAGTGTAAGCTTCCTTATTCCTCTTTTGACTTTCCTCTAAATATAAATAAATTTGTTTGTAAGGTGACCTCTTTTTACTCAAAAAGATATTTCTATATTATTCCTCCATTTAGGATCAATTAGGTTTGATGCAATTTCTCTATTACGAATATACGTGCATTGAACAGTTGGTAAAAAGTTCTGGAAATGTCGTAGTGTCAGCCATGACCCCCTGTGTGTCAGGTGTGACCCCCAGCTGACACCGTTCAGATAATCCCGCATCCCAACTTCGTCCTTGCCAAGAAAATCGGGAACTTTAATGTTATTATCGTTATTTCGGCAGCTCCATGAAGTACTGGAACTTAGTTGTTTGTGATGACTTCCTCCAAGTTCTTCATTACCCTCAAGATTGTTTATCAAAGATTCCTTGTTTGCCAGTACAAAGTCCAGAAAATTATCTCTGCTGGCTCTGTCATGAATTACTGTAAATAATCCTGGACTGACTTAAGAAATCGTAATGACACGATTGCAAATAAACCATACCCCCGGCCGGGATTGAACCCGCTAACTTTCCTATGGTGTAGAAATATACCTAGTTGGATGAATCTTATTGTGGCTAGCTGGTCTAGTGGCTAGCGCGACGGGCTGGAGTTTTGAGACTCTATGACCGCGGGTTCAATCCCGGCCGGGGGTATGGTTTAATCCTGGACTGCTTGTAGAAAGTCGTTAGATTCCAGGTTTCTTGTCAGATTGTTCCAGTCAATTGTTCTGAAGCTTTAATCTCACATAAGAAGTTTATCCATGTCACTATCTAGGTTTGGAGGTTTGTAGATCACACGTAAAATTATTTTTTCACACCATTTAGTTTCCGTCTCTCCCACTTTACATTACTTTAGATGCTACAGTTGAAATTTTCCCCTAACATAGCAACTCTGCCTCCACTCCTGTTCACTCTGTGTGGAAAAATTTTATACCCGTGTATGTGGCACTCGGTAGGCACGTGAGTCATTATTTTTCAGCCAGAAGCAGGTCTCGGCTATTGGAATGACGTCTATATTTCCTGAAGATGCAATGGCTCTTAGCTCATACATTCATTTCTGGCGCTCCAATAGTTAATATAGTAGATGCTGAGTGAGTTATTTCCTCGCCTCTCTCCCCTCTCACTCTTTTTAATTCAACACTAAATTCTTTGTTTTCACCATTTACAGACTGGAACTGTCACTCGTTTTGAATGTCTTTCTAAGATACCTTAGTGATTTTTGCTCCATCCGTCTGAAGTGCTGCAACCCTGACCTGACCCAGACTGTCACTCCTACATCATAGAGACCCCTGACCTGGCCCAGGCTGTCACTCCTGCACCACACAGACCCCTGACCTGGCCCAGACTGTCACTCCTGCACCACACAGACCCCACACCTGGCCCAGGCTGTCACTCCTGCACCACACAGACCCCTGACCTGGCCCAGGCTGTCACTCCTGCACCACAGAGACCCCTGACCTGGCCCAGACTGTCACTCCTGCACCACAGAGACCCCTGACCTGGCCCAGGCTGTCACTCCTGCACCACAGAGACCCCTGACCTGGCCCAGACTGTCACTCCTGCACCACAGAGACCCCTGACCTGGCCCAGGCTGTCACTCCTGCACCACAGAGACCCCTGACCTGACCTGGCCCAGACTGTCACTCCTGCACCACAGAGACCCCTGACCTGGCCCAGGCTGTCACTCCTGCACCACAGAGACCCCTGACCTGGCCCAGGCTGTCACTCCTGCACCACAGAGACCCCTGACCTGACCTGGCCCAGACTGTCACTCCTGCACCACAGAGACCCCTGACCTGGCCCAGGCTGTCACTCCTGCACCACAGAGACCCCTGACCTGGCCCAGGCTGTCACTCCTGCATCATAGAGACCCCTGACCTGGCCCAGGCTGTCCCTCCTGCACCACAGAGACCCCTGACCTGGCCCAGGCTGTCACTCCTGCACCACAGAGACCCCTGACCTGACCTGGCCCAGACTGTCACTCCTGCACCACAGAGACCCCTGACCTGGCCCAGGCTGTCACTCCTGCACCACAGAGACCCCTGACCTGGCCCAGGCTGTCACTCCTGCATCATAGAGACCCCTGACCTGGCCCAGGCTGTCCCTCCTGCACCACAGGGACCCCTGACCTGGCCCAGGCTGTCACTCCTGCACCACGTAGACAACTCATCCCTTGCATACATATCATGCTTGCCAAAGAATTCCTCCCAATTGTCTATGACTGGGATCACAAGATCCTTGCAGTACCTGTCTAGCAACCCCTGAAGGGAGGTACTTTGACACTGGTGAGGGGCTCTTGATCTAGGGAATTGGATCTGTGATCCAGTTCCCTGAATTAATCTTGAATGCCTTCTCTCCCCACCACAGGCGCTGTATAATTCCTACGGGTTTAGCTCTCCCCATGATAATAATAATCATAGTAATCTGTCTAGCCAGCAGTTTACACCAGTTGCCTTAAACATCCATTCGTTGCCGACTCTTTTTTCTGCCAGAATGACACATCTGATCGGGATCTCATCCTGTGGCTTAATTAAATCTGTAGCTGTACTGTACTTGCTTAATAATTCCCGCATTCTGCATTTCCCAAAATCGTTTCCACCATCACTCAGATGATGGGGTTATTTCCATTACCAGACACAATATTATCTAACCTGACTATGTACCAGCACCAGGGAGACACACCCTGTGTCTCACCTTCCAGTGGTACACAACACAGTAACAGTCTTACCTGTATTAGCAACGAGGTTACAGGTACTGTTATCCAGCTTCAGCTACCTTCCATAACCTGATGTTTTTCCTTCGCTGGAAATAAAAATTACCATTTGATACTGCTCACAGCGTCGTCTTCACTGCTACTAGCAACCTCGTCTTCACTGCTGCTAGCAACCTCGTCTTCACTGCTGCTAACAACCTCGTCTTCACTGCTGCTAGCAACCTCGTCTTCACTGCTGCTAACAACCTCGTCTTCACTGCTGCTAACAACCTCGTCTTCACTGCTGCTAACAACCTCGTCTTCACTGCTGCTAACAACCTCGTCTTCACTGCTGCTAGCAACCTCGTCTTCACTGCTGCTAACAACCTCGTCTTCACTGCTGCTAACAACCTCGTCTTCACTGCTGCTAACAACCTCGTCTTCACTGCTGCTAACAACCTCGTCTTCACTGCTGCTAACAACCTCGTCTCCACTGCTGCTAACAACCTCGTCTCCACTGCTGCTAACAACCTCGTCTTCACTGCTGCTAACAACCTCGTCTTCACTGCTGCTAACAACCTTGTCTTCACTGCTGCTAACAACCTCGTCTTCACTGCTGCTAACAACCTTGTCTTCACTGCTGCTAACAACCTCGTCTTCACTGCTGCTAACAACCTTGTCTTCACTGCTGCTAACAACCTCGTCTCCACTGCTGCTAACAACCTCGTCTTCACTGCTGCTAACAACCTCGTCTTCACTGCTGCTAACAACCTCGTCTTCACTGCTGCTAACAACCTCGTCTTCACTGCTGCTAACAACCTCGTCTTCACTGCTGCTAACAACCTCGTCTTCACTGCTGCTAACAACCTCGTCTTCACTGCTGCTAACAACCTCGTCTTCACTGCTGCTAACAACCTTGTCTTCACTGCTGCTAACAACCTCGTCTTCACTGCTGCTAACAACCTCGTCTTCACTGCTGCTAACAACCTCGTCTTCACTGCTGCTAACCTCGTCTTCACTGCTGCTAACAACCTCGTCTTCACTGCTGCTAACAACTTCCCCTCACCGTCATTCTAACACATGTCTATAAACGAATATGAATTTCTAATTTTCCTCCTTAAGAAGTCGAACCTACACCTTGAGAAGCAAAAACTCCATCTTGAACACCTTGAGAGGTGGAACCTCCTCCTTGAACACCTTAAGAAGTCGAACCTCCTAATTGAACACCTTGAAAAGTCGAACCTCTTCCTTGAACACCTTAAGAAGTCGAACCTCCTAATTGAACACCTTGAAAAGTCGAACCTCTTCCTTGAACACCTTGAGCTCTGATTTTAAAGCACAACGGAAGTAAGTCACACTAACACTAATTCCTCAATGAAGAGCTGCAGAGATGTAGCGTGACCGTGCGTGACCTGCGTGACTGTGCGTGACCTGCGTGACCGTGCGTAACCTGCGTGACCGTGCGTGACCTGCGTGACCGTGCGTGACCTGCGTGACTGTGCGTGACCTGCGTGACTGCGTGACCTGCGTGACCGTGCGTGACCTGCGTGACCGTGCGTGACCTGCGTGACTGTGCGTGACCTGCGTGACCGTGCGTAACCTGCGTGACCGTGCGTGACCTGCGTGACCGTGCGTGACCTGCGTGACCGTGCGTGACCTGCGTGACTGTGCGTGACCTGCGTGACCGTGCGTAACCTGCGTGACCGTGCGTGACCTGCGTGACTGTGCGTGACCTGCGTGACCGTGCGTAACCTGCGTGACCGTGCGTGACCTGCGTGACCGTGCGTGACCTGCGTGACCGTGCGTGACCTGCGTGACTGTGCGTGACCGTGCGTGACAGTGCGTGACCGTGCGTGACCGTGCGTGACCTGCGTGACCGTGCGTGACCGTGCGTGACCTGCGTGACCTGCGTGACGTGCGTGTGCGTGACCGTGTGCGTGACCGTGCGTGACCGTGCGTAACCTGCGTGACCGTGCGTGACCTGCGTGACCGTGCGTGACCGTGCGTGACCGTGCGTGAACTGCGTGACCGTGCGTGACCGTGCGTGACCGTGCGTGAACTGCGTGACCGTGCGTGACCGTGCGTGACCTGCGTGACCGTGCGTGACCTGCGTGACTGTGCGTGACCTGCGTGAACTGCGTGACCGTGCGTGACCTGCGTGACCTGCGTGACTGTGCGTGACCTGCGTGACCAGGGAGACCGTAAGTGACCTGCGTGACCTGCCTCTCTCCAGGTACGACTGTTTGTTACTTGATACAGCTCTTGCGTGGGCGAAACGTTGTGAGTAGAGGATCATTTGTGTGTCTATCCATCGTGTCGGAATTTTCTACCATTTCTCCCTGGAAGTGGAGAGTAAGACAGGTGTGCGAAGGGTAGGACAGGTGTATGGAGGGTAAGACAGGTGTGTGGAGGGCAGGTCAGGTGTGTGGAGGGTAGGACGGGTGAGTGAAGGGTATGACAGGTGTGTGCAGAAGACGACAGGTGTGTAGAAGGAAGGACAGGTGTGTGGAGGGTAAAACAAGTGTGTGAAGGATAGGACAGGTGTATGGAGGGTAGGACAGGTGTGTGGAAGATAGGACAGGTGTGTGGAGGGTAAGACAGGTGTGTCAAGGGTAGGACAGGTGTGTCAAGGGTAGTACAGTTGTGTGGAGGGTAGGACAGGTGTGTGGAGGGCAGGACAGATGTTTGGAGGGTAGGACAGGTGTGTGGAGGGTAGGAAAGGTGTGTGGAGGGTAAGACAGATGTTTGAAGGGTAGGACAGGTGCGTGGACGGTAGGACAGGTGAGTGGAGGGAAAGACAGGTGTTTGGAGGGTAGGACAGGTGTTTGGAGGGTAGGACAGGTGTGTGGAAAGTAGGACAAGTGTGTGGAAGGTAAGACAGGTGTATGAAGGGTATGCCAGGTGTGTGGAGGGCAGGACAGATGTTTGGAGGGTAGGACAGGTGTGTGGAGTGTAGGACAGGTGTTTGGAGGGTAGGACAGCTGTGTGCAGGGTAAAACAGGGGTGTGAATGGTTGTACAGGTGTGTGGAGGGTAGGACAGGTGTGTGAAGGGTAGGACAGGTGTTTGGACGGTAGGAGAGGTGTGTGGAGGGTACGACAGATGTGTGAAGGGTAGGTCAGGTGTTTGGAGGGTAGGTGTTTGGAGGGTAGGACAGGTGATTGGAGGGTAGGACAGGTGGGTGCAGGGTAAGACAGGTGTGTGGAGGGTAGGTGTTTGGAGGTTAGGACAGCTGTTTGGAGGGTAGGACAGGTGTGTGGAGGGTAAGACAGGTGTGTGGAGGGTAAGGCAGGTGTGTGAAAGGTAGGACAGGTGTGCGGAGGGTAGGACAGGTGTGTGGAGGGTAGGATAGGTGTGTAGAAGGCAGAACAGGTGTGAAGGTAGGACAGGTGTGTGGAGGGTAGGACACTGTGTAGAGGGTGAGACAGGTGTGTGAAGGGTAGTACAGGTGTGTTGATGGTAGAACAGGTGTGCGAAGGGTAGGACCGGTGTGTGGAAGGGTAGGACAGATGTTTCGAGGGTAAGACAGGTGTGTGGAGGGTAAGACAGTTGTGTGAAGGATAAGACAGGTGTGTGGAGAGTAGGACAGATGTGTGGAGGGTAGTACAGGTGTGTGGAGGGTAGAACAGGTGTTCGGAGGGTAGGACAGGTGTGTGGAAGGTAAGACAAATGTGTGAAGGGTAGGACAGATGTGTGGAGGGTAGAACAGGTGTTTGGAGGGTAGGAGGTGTTTGGAGGGTAGGACAGGTGTGTGGAGGGTATGACAGGTGTCTGGAGGGTAGGACAGGTGTGTGGAGTGTAGGACACGTGTTTGGAGGGAAGGACAAGTGTGTTGAGGATAAGACAGGCGTGTGAAGGGTAGGACAGGTGTTTGGAGGGTACGACAGGTATTTGGATGGTAGGACAGGTGTGTGGAGGGTAGACAGGTGTGTAGAGGGTAGAACAGGTGTGAAGGTAGGACAGGTGTGTGGAGGGTAGGACACTGTGTAGAGGGTGAGACAGGTGTGTGAAGGGTAGTACAGGTGTGTTGATGGTAAAACAGGTGTGCGAAGGGTAGGACCGGTGTGTGGAAGGGTAGGACAGGTGTTTCGAGGGTAAGACAGGTGTATGAAGGGTTGGACAGGTGTGTGAAGGATAAGACAGGTGTGTGGAGAGTAGGACAGATGTGTGGAGGGTAGTACAGGTGTGTGGAGGGTAGAACAGGTGTGCGGAGGGTAGGACAGGTGTGTGGAAGGTAAGACAAATGTGTGAAGGGCAGGACAGGTGTGTGGAGGGTAGAACAGGTGTTCGGAGGGTAGGAGGTGTTTGGAGAGTAGGACAGGTGTGTGGAGGGTAGGACAGGTGTCTGGAGGGTAGGACAGGTGTGTGGAGTGTAGGACACGTGTTTGGAGGGTAGGACAAGTGTGTTGAGGGTAAGACAGGTGTGTGAAGGGTAGGACAGGTGTTTGGAGGGTACGACAGGTATGTGGATGGTAGGACAGGTGTGTGGAGGGTAGACAGGTGTGTAGAGGGTAGAACAGGTGTGAAGGTAGGACAGGTGTGTGGAGGGTAGGACAGCTGTGTAGAGGGTGAGACAGGTGTGTGAAGGGTAGTACAGGAGTGTGGAGGGTACAACAGGTGTGCGACGGGTAGAACCGGTGTGTGGAAGGTAAGACAAATGTGTGAAGGGTAGGACAGGTGTGTGGAAGGTAAAACAGGTGTTTGGAGTGTAGGAGGTGTTTGGAGGGTAGGACAGGTGTGTGGTGGGTAGGACAGGTGTGTGGAGTGTAGGACACGTGTTTGGAGGGTAGGACAAGTGTGTTGAGGGTAAGACAGGTGTGTGAAGGGTAGGACAGGTGTTTGGAGGGTACGACAGGTATGTGGATGGTAGGACAGGTGTGTGGAGGGTAGACAGGTGTGTAGAGGGTAGAACAGGTGTGAAGGTAGGACAGGTGTGTGGACGGTAGGACAGCTGTGTAGAGGGTGAGACAGGTGTGTGAAGGGTAGTACAGGTGTGTGGAGGGTAGAACAGGTGTGCGACGGGTAGAACCGGTGTGTGGAAGGGTAGGACAGGTGTTTGGAGGGTAAGACAGGTGTATGAAGGGTTGGACAGGTGTGTGAAGGATAAGACAGGTGTGTGGAGAGTAGGACAGATGTGTGGAGTGTAGGACAGGTGTTTGGAGGATAGGATAGGTGTTTGGAGGGTACGACAGGTGTGTGGAGGGTAGGACAGGTGTGTAGAATGTAAGACAGGTGTGTGAAGGGTAGGACAGGTGTGTGGAGGGTAGGACAGATGTGTGGAGGGTAGGACAGGTGTTTCGAGGATAGGATAGGTGTTTGGAGGGTACGACAGGTGTGTGGAGGGTAGGACAAGTGTGTGAAGGGTAGAAAAGGTATGTGGAGGGTAGGACAGGTGTGTGAAGGGTAGGACAGGTGTGTTGATGGTAGGAGAATTGTGTGACGGGTAAGACAGGTGTGTGGTTGGTAGGAGAATTGTGTGAAGGGTAAGACAGGTGTGTGGAGGGTAGGAGAATTGTGTGAAGGGTAAGACAGGTGTGTGGAGGGTATAAGAATTGTTTGAAGGGTAAGGCAGATGTGTGGAGAGTAGTAGAATTGTGTGAAGGGTAAGACAGGTGTGTGGATTGTAGGAGAATTGTGTGAAGGGTAAGACAGGTGTGTGGAGGGTAGGAAAATTGTGTGAAGGGTAAAACAGGTGTGTGGAGGGCAGGAGAATTGTGTGAAGGGTAAGACAGGTGTGTGGACGGTAGGAGAATTGTGTGAAGGGTAAGACAGATGTGTGGAGGGTAGGACAAGTGTGTAGAGGGTAGGACAGCTGTTAGGACGGTAGGACAAGTGTGTGAAAGGTAGGATAGGTGTGTGGAGTTTAGGACGGGTGTGTGGAGGGTAGGACAGGTGTGTGGAGGGTAGGAGAAGTGTGTGGAGTGTAGGACGTGTGTGTGGAGGGTAGGACAGGTGTGTGCAGGGTAGGAGAGAAGCTTTGAGGATAGGACAGGTGTGTGGAGTGTAGGACAGGTGTGTGGAGGGTAGAACAGGTGTGTGAAATGTAAGACGGGTATGTGGAGGGTAGTACAGTGTGTGGAGGGTAGGACAGGTGTGTGAAGAGTAGGACAGGTGTGTGGAGGGTAGGACAGGTGTGTGGAGGGTAGGAAAGGTGTGTGGAGGGTAGGACGGTTGTGTGGAGGGTAAGACAGGTGTGTGGAGGGCAAGACAGGTGTGTGGAATGTAGAACGGGTGTCTGGAGGGTTGGACAGGTGTGTGCAGTGTAGGACTGGTGTGTGGAGGGTAGGACAGGTGTGTGGAGGGTAGGACAGGTATGTGGAGGGTAGGACGGGTGTGTGAAATGTAGAACTGGTGTGTGGAGGGTAGGACAGGTGTGTGCAGTGTAGGACGGGTGTGTGGAGGGTAGGACAGGTGTGTGGAAAGTAGGAAAGGTGTGTGGAGTGTAGGAGGGTTGTGTGGATGGCGCGACAGGTGTGTGGAGGGTAGGACGGGTGTGTGGAATGTAGAACTGGTGTGTGAAGGGTAGGACAGGTGTGTGCAGTGTAGGACGGGTGTGTGGAGGGTAGGACAGGTGTGTGGCGTGTAGGACGGGTGTATGGAGTGTAGGACGGGTGTGTGGAGGGAAGGACAGGTGTGTGTGGATGGTAGAACAGGTATGTGGAGGTCTGCAGCGCGTAAGGGTCATTCCATTCTTGGATATCACACTCTTATCTCCTTTAAGACATCGATATTCCACACCTGTACTCACCGAGTTGTTTTTACGGGGGTCGAGACTCACCTCCCGGTCCTGCCTCTCAGGCAGACAGACTTGAGCAGCATCACTGATTTCTGGCTTCGTGGGCTTTATCATATCTATTCTTGAAGCTGTGTTTTCAGCTTACTTCCACCACTGCCTCATCCGAGTCGTTCCTTTTTCTACTTATCTAAGACTAAAGAAATACTCATCCGTGTTTCCGTCTTCCAGCTGTGGCAGCTTGATTCTGGTCCTCTTAATTCAAGCAGTGTCAATTCCTATCTACTCTATTAATATTCCTTTGGTTTTAAATATTGTAATCGTGTTTTCCCATGTGCTTCTCTCCACCAGGGTCGTCAGGTTCATTTCCTGCCATCTCTCCTTACAGTGCATCTCTCTGTTCTGGTACTAGCCTGGTTGCAAACCATTGGAACTTGTCGACCTTCTTCACGTGCTTTATCAGGTGTGGGATCTATGCTCTATCCCCAGCGTCGGCGAGTGTGCTAACACATGCTGTACATAAGGTTCTGAAGGATTATTTGCTAAAGTTCCTTAATGCCGTTCTGAGGTTTGCTAATCTTGCATATGTCAGTTATGTTATACGAGTTACGTGTATTTCGAGTAATATGTTTGAGGTTATATTTACAGCCAGGTTCTTTTCGCTCTGTGATACCTACTGCATCTCTCCGCCTATGTAATATTCTCTGTCTTCACTGCCGCCTTGTGTTCTCCACTTCTAATGGACTGTCATTTGCTTCGCAAGAAGCCACTTGTTTGACCACATCTGTAGTTTGTTGTGATCTTGAGGCTTATTAGTCCTCTCTAGTTTTACATCTTCCACAGACACATTGAAATCAATCCTCTCTGATACATCATTCATGTATATTAAGAGCAGTAGCGGTCCTAACACTGATCCTTGTGGAACTCCACTCATACTCTCTCCTCATTTAATGTTTGTTATTTTGCTATTACTCTCTACTTTTTGTCAGTCATGTTCTCCCTGACTCACTGCAGAGCTCTGCCTTGAAACCCTGTTCTTCCACATTCTGGATGAATTTCTAGTGTGGTACTGTCTCAAATGCTTTCCTGCAGTCCAAGAAAATCCACCCAGCCCTGTCATTCTTGTTATTATCTCTATGACTCGAAGCAAATTTTTAGGATAATATTTTCCATCTCTAAATGTATTCAGGTTTTCTCTGAATAATCTTTACAAAGTGCTCTAATATCTTATTTTTCCCCTTCTATCTTCAGCAGAACTTTTGACAGCATGCACTTCAAAGATATTGGCCTATGGTTCAGTGCCTCTTGTCTGTCCCTCATTTATTATATGGAAGCAACATTTGCCTTCTTTTCCATTATTCTGGCACTTGTCCTGATCGAGAGACCAGGTGTACACGTTTGCTATTGGGTCACATATTATCTCTTCCTTCTCCTCAGTACACATAGAGATATGTTATCGAGTCTCATTGTTTTCCTCATACTAAGCTCACTAAGTTATTTCATCAGTTTTCGTTTTGTTATACTGATGCTCTTTAGTAGCTGCTGATCTGGTGTGACTATAGTTCCTTCTGGTAACTCGCCATTTTCATTTGTAAAGACCTCTTTGAATACGTTGCAAGGCTCTTCCCACACTTCTGTCATTCTCATTCATCATCTCATCTATTCTTCAGCATTTTCACCTGCTGCTTGATAGTTGTGTTTTATTTTCTTATGTGGCTGCTGAGAAATTTTGGTTCTGTTTTGGCTTTCGATGCTACATTATTTTTCAAATTCTGTGAGCTTCCATTCTTTCATTTTCGTTTTCGACTCTTCTGCCTAGTTCCTGGTTTTCTGTGGTCTGATTTGCTCTATAATGCAAGCAAGTTCTCCTGCCCCTTCCATTGGTCTCTCACTGGTCTTCAATGAATGATGGGCTTTCTGTGTTTTCTTGTTTCTTTGTGTCATACTTGGGAAATTTTCACCTTTGCCTTTTGTTACTTTGACTCGTATATCTCTTTCCCTTCATGTAAACTTTTGACTTCCAGTTCCCATTCTCAATGCATTTCTCTGCTCCCAGTTCCACCATGATGGCACTCAAAACTTAGTACCAAGTGATAGCTGGTGCCAAGGGGTTCTCCATAAATAACTTAAGATCTTCCAGTCATTATGTGTAAAAGCCAGATCTAGTCTTGCTGGCTGATCTCTCCTCATTCTTGTCGATTCCTTCACGTGTTCTCTCAATATTTTTTATTATTTTTGTTTCCATAAGTCTCACTCTCCACGTTTTTGGTCCTCTCTGGGGATCCAAATTTTCCCAATCAGTCTTTCTATGGCTGAAACCTCCAAGAGCTAAACTTTCTACCACCGTATTCAACATGCGTACCATTGTTCTGTTATTCTATTTGTATTCCTACACTGAGATTCTGTTCTTTGGTAGTAGATTATACATCATTGCCACTGTTACTTTTCTCTCCATTGACTATCTATTATAATATCTCGGAATTCTAGTTTCCAGGTTTTCTGGTTCCTCAGATCTCCAGTGGTTTTGACCATCAGTGTTACTCCACCTCCTTTCTTTTCCTTCTCTCTTAGTTTTCTTAGCCCTCTGGGAATAATGTATTTGATAATGTTAGAGTTTTATCTCTACAATAACTATAACCTCCAGGTTAACCTCCGCCACTCTTTCATGACATCAAAATTGTTGGTGACTCCATCTACATTTGAGTGCCACTCTCTGGTTATTCAGTCTCCTAATGATCTTTGGGAAAGCTACTTTCTTCTGAAGAAAGTGGACAATGATTCTCTATGGAGTGTTAGTACAGTACATGAGTACCTTGTACATGAGTACAGTTGGCCTGATCCCTTTTCCATTCCTCCACTGATTGTAGACACCCTCGTAGTTCCTATAAGCACCCTGGTAGTTCCTGTAAGCACCCTGGTAGTTCCTGTAAGCAACCAGGTAGTTCCTATAAGCATCCTGGTAGTTCCTACAAGCCCCTTAGTAGTTTCTGTAAGCACCTTGGTAGTTCCTGTAAGCACCTTAGCAGTTCCTGTAAGCACCCTGGTAGTTCCAGTAAGCAACCTGGTAGTTCCAGTAAGCACCCTGGTAGTTCCAGTAAGCACCCTGGTAGTTCCAGTAAGCACCCTGGTAGTTCCTGTAAGCACCCTGGTAGTTCCAGTAAGCAACCTGGTAGTTCCAGTAAGCACCCTGGAAATTCCAGTAAGCACCCTGGTAGATCCTGTAAGCACCCTGGTAGTTTCTGTAAGCACCTTAGCAGTTCCTGTAAGCACCCAGGTAGTTCCAGTAAGCACCCTGGTAGTTCCAGTAAGCACCCTGGTAGTTCCAGTAAGCACCCTGGTAGTTCCAGTAAGCACACTGGTAGTTCCAGTAAGCACCCTGGTAGTTCCTGTAAGCACCCTGATAGTTCCAGTAAGCACCCTGGTAGTTCCAGTAAGCACCCTGGTAGTTCCTGTAAGCACCCTGTAGTTCCAGTAAGCACCCAGGTAGTTCCTGTAAGCACCCTGGTAGTTTTCCAGTAAGCACCCTGGTAGTTCCAGTAAGCACCCTGGTAGTTCCAGTAAGCACCCTGGTAGTTCCTGTAAGCACCCAGGTAGTTCCTGTAAGCACCTTAGCAGTTCCTGTAAGAACCCAGGTAGTTCCAGTAAGCACCCTGGTAGTTCCAGTAAGCACCCTGGTAGTTCCAGTAAGCACCCTGGAAATTCCAGTAAGCACCCTGGTAGATCCTGTAAGCACCCTGGTAGTTCCTGTAAGCACCCAGGTAGTTTCTGTAAGCACCTTAGCAGTTCCTGTAAGCACCCAGGTAGTTCCAGTAAGCACCCTCGTAGTTCCAGTAAGCACCCTGGTAGTTCCAGTAAGCACCCTGGTAGTTCCAGTAAGCACACTGGTAGTTCCAGTAAGCACCCTGGTAGTTCCTGTAAGCACCCTGATAGTTCCAGTAAGCACCCTGGTAGTTCCAGTAAGCACCCTGGTAGTTCATGTAAGCACCCTGTAGTTCCAGTAAGCACCCAGGTAGTTCCTGTAAGCACCCTGGTAGTTTTCCAGTAAGCACCCTGGTAGTTCCAGCAAGCACCCTGGTAGTTCCAGTAAGCACCCTGGTAGTTCCAATAAGCACCCTGGTAGTTCCAATAAGCAAACTGGTAGTTCCTGTAAGCATCCTGGTAGTTCCAATAAGCACCCAGGTACTTCCAGTAAGCACCCAGGTAGTTCCAGTAAGCACCCAGGTATTTCCAGTAAGCACCCTGGTAGTTCCAGTAAGCACCCAGGTACTTCCAGTAAGCACCCAGGTAGTTCCAGTAAGCACCCTGGTAGTTCCAGTAAGCACCCAGGTATTTCCAGTAAGCACCCAGGTACTCCCAGTAAGCACCCAGGTACTTCCAGTAAGCACCCAAGTAGTTCCAGTAAGCTCCCAGGTAGTTCCAGTAAGCACCCTGGTAGTTCCAGTAAGCACCCTGGTAGTTCCAGTAAACACCCAGGTACTTCCAGTAAGCACCCAGGTAGTTCCAGTAAGCACCCAGGTAGTTCCAGTAAGCACCCAGGTAGTTCCAGTAAGCACCCAGGTAGTTCCAGTAAGCACCCAGGTAGTTCCAGTAAGCACCCAGGTACTTCCAGTAAGCACCCAGGTAGTTCCAGTAAGCACCCAGGTACTTCCAGTAAGCACCCAGGTAGTTCCAGTAAGCACCCAGGTACTTCCAGTAAGCAACCAGGTACTTCCAGTAAACACCCAGGTACTTCCAGTAAGCACCCTGGTAGTTCCAGTAAGCACCCAGGTAGTTCCAGTAAGCACCCAGGTAGTTCCAGTAAGCACCCTGGTAGTTCCAGTAAGCACCCAGGTAGTTCCAGTAAGCACCCTGGTAGTTCCAGTAAGCACCCAGGAAGTTCCAATAAGCACCCTGGTAGTTCCAGTAAGCACCCAGGTACTTCCAGTAAGCACCCTGGTAGTTCCAGTAAGCACCCAGGTAGTTCCAGTAAGCACCCAGGTAGTTCCAGTAAGCACCCTGGTAGTTCCAGTAAGCACCCAGGTAGTTCCAATAAGCACCCTGGTAGTTCCAGTAAGCACCCAGATACTTCCAGTAAGCACCCTGGTAGTTCCAGTAAGCACCCAGGTAGTTCCAGTAAGCACCCAGGTAGTTCCAGTAAGCACCCTGGTAGTTCCAGTAAGCACCCAGGTAGTTCCAGTAAGCACCCTGGTAGTTCCAGTAAGCACCCAGGTAGTTCCAATAAGCACCCTGGTAGTTCCAGTAAGCACCCAGGTACTTCCAGTAAGCACCCTGGTAGTTCCAGTAAGCACCCAGGTAGTTCCAGTAAGCACCCAGGTAGTTCCAGTAAGCACCCTGGTAGTTCCAGTAAGCACCCAGGTAGTTCCAATAAGCACCCTGGTAGTTCCAGTAAGCACCCAGGTACTTCCAGTAAGCACCCTGGTAGTTCCAGTAAGCACCCAGGTAGTTCCAGTAAGCACCCAGGTACTTCCAGTAAGCACCCTGGTAGTTCCAGTAAGCACCCAGGTAGTTCCAGTAAGCACCCTGGTAGTTCCAGTAAGCACCCAGGTAGTTCCAATAAGCACCCTGGTAGTTCCAGTAAGCACCCAGGTACTTCCAGTAAGCACCCAGGTAGTTCCAATAAGCACCCTGGTAGTTCCAGTAAGCACCCAGGTACTTCCAGTAAGCACCCAGGTAGTTCCAGTAAGCACCCAGGTAGTTCCAGTAAGCACCCTGGTAGTTCCAGTAAGCACCCAGGTAGTTCCACTAAGCACCCTGGTAGTTCCAGTAAGCACCCAGGTACTTCCAGTAAGCACTGGTAGTTCCAGTAAGCACCCAGGTAGTTCCAATAAGCAGTAAGTAAGCACCCAGGTACTTCCAGTAAGCACCCAGGTAGTTCCAGTAAGCACCCTGGTAGTTCCAGTAAGCACCCAGGTACTTCCAGTAAGCAGGTAGTTCCAATAAGCACCCTGGTAGTTCCAGTAAGGTACTTCCAGTAAGCACCCAGGTAGTTCCAAGTAAGCACCCAACTGGTAGTTCCCAGGTAGTTCCAGTAAGCACCCAGGTACTTCCAGTAAGCACCCAGGTACTTCCAGTAAGCACCCAGGTACTTCCAGTAAGCACCCAGGTACTTCCAGTAAGCACCCAGGTAGTTCCAGGGACAGCTCAAACTCAATTTTAATTTTCTAAAGTTTCTCACACTATTGTGAAATATATTCCCACTCCTGACTACCATCATTGTTGTCTCCCTCACATCACTGTTGTCTCCCTCACATCACTGTTGTCTCCCTCACATCACTGTTGTCTCCCTCACATCACTGTTGTCTCCCTCACATCACTGTTGTCTCCCTCACATCACTGTTGTCTCCCTCACATCACTGTTGTGTCCCTCACATCACTGTTGTCTCCCTCACATCACTGTTGTGTCCCTCACATCACTGTTGTCTCCCTCACATCACTGTTGTCTCCCTCACATCATTGTTGTCTCCCTCACATCACTGTTGTCTCCCTCACATCACTGTTGTCTCCCTCACATCACTGTTGTCTCCCTCACATCACTGTTGTCTCCCTCACATCACTGTTGTTTCCCTCACATCACTGTTGTCTCCCTCACATCACTGTTGTCTCCCTCACATCACTGTTGTCTCCCTCACATCACTGTTGTCTCCCTCACATCATTGTTGTCTCCCTCACATCACTGTTGTCTCCCTCACATCACTGTTGTCTCCCTCACATCACTGTTGTCTCCCTCACATCACTGTTGTCTCCCTCACATCACTGTTGTCTCCCTCACATCACTGTTGTCTCCCTCACATCACTGTTGTCTCCCTCACATCATTGTTGTCTCCCTCACATCACTGTTGTCTCCCTCACATCACTGTTGTCTCCCTCACATCACTGTTGTCTCCCTCACATCACTGTTGTCTCCCTCACATCACTGTTGTCTCCCTCACATCACTGTTGTCTCCCTCACATCACTGTTGTGTCCCTCACATCACTGTTGTCTCCCTCACATCACTGTTGTCTCCCTCACATCACTGTTGTCTCCCTCACATCACTGTTGTCTCCCTCACATCACTGTTGTCTCCCTCACATCACTGTTGTCTCCCTCACATCACTGTTGTGTCCCTCACATCACTGTTGTCTCCCTCACATCACTGTTGTCTCCCTCACATCATTGTTGTCTCCCTCACATCACTGTTGTGTCCCTCACATCACTGTTGTCTCCCTCACATCACTGTTGTCTCCCTCACATCACTGTTGTCTCCCTCACATCACTGTTGTCTCCCTCACATCACTGTTGTCTCCCTCACATCACTGTTGTCTCCCTCACATCACTGTTGTGTCCCTCACATCACTGTTGTCTCCCTCACATCACTGTTGTGTCCCTCACATCACTGTTGTCTCCCTCACATCACTGTTGTCTCCCTCACATCACTGTTGTGTCCCTCACATCACTGTTGTCTCCCTCACATCACTGTTGTCTCCCTCACATCACTGTTGTCTCCCTCACATCACTGTTGTCTCCCTCACATCACTGTTGTCTCCCTCACATCACTGTTGTCTCCCTCACATCACTGTTGTCTCCCTCACATCACTGTTGTCTCCCTCACATCACTGTTGTCTCCCTCACATCACTGTTGTCTCCCTCACATCACTGTTGTCTCCCTCACATCACTGTTGTCTCCCTCACATCACTGTTGTGTCCCTCACATCACTGTTGTCTCCCTCACATCACTGTTGTCTCCCTCACATCACTGTTGTCTCCCTCACATCACTGTTGTCTCCCTCACATCACTGTTGTGTCCCTCACATCACTGTTGTCTCCCTCACATCACTGTTGTCTCCCTCACATCACTGTTGTCTCCCTCACATCACTGTTGTCTCCCTCACATCACTGTTGTCTCCCTCACATCACTGTTGTCTCCCTCACATCACTGTTGTCTCCCTCACATCACTGTTGTGTCCCTCACATCACTGTTGTCTCCCTCACATCACTGTTGTCTCCCTCACATCACTGTTGTCTCCCTCACATCACTGTTGTCTCCCTCACATCACTGTTGTCTCCCTCACATCACTGTTGTCTCCCTCACATCACTGTTGTCTCCCTCACATCACTGTTGTCTCCCTCACATCACTGTTGTCTCCCTCACATCACTGTTGTCTCCCTCACATCACTGTTGTCTCCCTCACATCACTGTTGTCTCCCTCACATCACTGTTGTCTCCCTCACATCACTGTTGTCTCCCTCACATCACTGTTGTCTCCCTCACATCACTGTTGTCTCCCTCACATCACTGTTGTCTCCCTCACATCACAGTTGTCACTGTTGTCTCCCTCACATCACTGTTGTGTCCCTCACATCACTGTTGTGTCCCTCACATCACTGTTGTCTCCCTCACATCACTGTTGTCTCCCTCACATCACTGTTGTCTCCCTCACATCACTGTTGTCTCCCTCACATCACTGTTGTCTCCCTCACATCACTGTTGTCTCCCTCACATCACTGTTGTCTCCCTCACACTGACAAAACTGAAGTGTTAAGCAAGAAACAAGATCAGATTTTATAGTGAGGGCAAAAAAGTATTTGTGTTAATATATACATTTCAAGAAAAGATTTTTCATTTGTTTGAAAAAACAGAGTTTGGATTATAGGGTTAAATCGTTTTACCTCTGTTACTGTGGCTTTTATTGTTCGTTTATCTTTATTAACGATACGTTACTGATCTTCGTTAGTAGTGGCAGGTGTTAGGTCAAATGAACTGCAACTCTCTCTCTCTCTCTCTCTCTCTCTCTCTCTCTCAGAGTTTGGATTATAGGGTTAAATCTCTCTCTCTCTCTTTATTCGATCTCTATCTATCTATCTATCTATCTATCTATCTATCTATCTATCTATCTCTCTCTCTCTCTCTCTCTCTCTCTCTCTCTCTCTCTCTCTCTCTCTCTCTCTCTCATAGTCATAGTTAAAGCTTAACCTGCACTTGTGTCTTTTATTCGATTTTGTCCACATCTATTACAAGCTGGCTTACATCAGCATCAAGCTGGCTTACATCAGCATCAAGCTGGCTTACATCAGCATCAAGCTGGCTTACATCAGCTTCAAGCTGGCTTACATCAGCTTCAAGCTGGCTTACATCAGCTTCAAGCTGGCTTACATCAGCTTCAAGCTGGTTTACATCAATTATTGTGTTACAAGTTTTCTTGCATCAGTTACACACGGGTTTACCGCGTCACACAAACCAACGTAAGAAACATCAAACTTTGCAAATGTCGACCCAAAAGTGGCAAGACAGAGGTGCTGTTGAACCTGTGATGCAAACTAAGTCAGCAGGCGCCTGTACAACCAGTGTTCCCCCATGTATCCTCTGGCGGCACAGTCAACCTGGAGGGCAGATGTAGTGCGGAGATATAGACTAGAATATTGATGTAGTCGACAATGTAGAGAAGCAAAGACACTCTCAAAGTACTAATTGTAGCGACGCTTCGAGCAGTTAAAGTTTGATTAAGTTCAATAATTTGGTAGAGCTCATCTCAGCTCATTAAGATGTTTAGTGCGATGAACTGGATTAGTAGGGGTCAAGTCTCGTGTGTGTGTGTGTGTGTGTGTGTGTGTGTGTGTGTGTGTGTGTGTCTGTGGTACTACCACTAGTGATGAGTTTATGGTGCATCAATCCATGTTTTACTACCAGCAGTGATAAGTCTATGGTACATCAATCCATGTTTCACTACCAGCAGTGATAAGTCTATGGTACATCAATCCATGTTTCACTACCAGCAGTGATAAGTCTATGGTACATCAATCCATGTTTCACTACCAGCAGTGATAAGTCTATGGTACATCAATCCATGTTTTACTACCAGCAGTGATAAGTCTATGGTACATCAATCCATGTTTCACTACCAGCAGTGATAAGTCTATGGTACATCAATCCATGTTTCACTACCAGCAGTGATAAGTCTATGGTACATCAATCCATGTTTCACTACCAGCAGTGATAAGTCTATGGTACATGACTCACGAAATCGTAATGACACGATTGCAAACAAACCATACCACGGGCGGGGATAGAATCCGCGGTCAGAGAGTCTCAAAACTCCAGCCCGTCGCGTTAGCCACTAGACCAGCTAGCCACAATAAGATTCATCCAACTAGGTATATTTCTACACCATAGGAAGGTTAGCACAGGCACCTCTGTGACCACAAATGCAAGTTTTTACAGACGAATCTCCAGCTAGCATAGCCGTGACGAACTCTAGCTCAAGTCCCCTCAAAGCTGTTAACATGGCTCACGAAATCGTAATGACACGATTGCAAACAAACCATACCACGGGCGGGGATAGAACCCGCGATCAGAGAGTCTCAAAACTCCAGACCGTCGCATTTGTGGTCACAGTGGTGCCTATGCTAACCTTCCTATGGTGTAGAAATATACATAGTTGGATGAATCTTATTGTGGCTAGCTGGTCCAGTGGCTAACACGACGGTCTGGAGTTTTGAGGCTCTCTGACCGCGGGTTCTATCCCCACCCGTGGTATGGTTTCTATGGTACATCAATCCATGTTTCACTACCACCAGTGACTGATGTATTTAAAACGATATAAATTACTTCATCACTCAGTTAATTTGCATAACAACATAGTTACTATAACAATACAATAATAAGATCTAATACCCTCGATACAGCTAATACAACAAATTATACAAGACCAGCTAACATTAATTCTCTCAACTATATATGACTTCTCAGCTGCTGACATTTATCAATAATTCACATTAATGTTAAAATTTCGAGAAATCCTCAACGATAAGATGCTTTCCTAGTTGACATTTGCAGTTAAGAGATATGAACATTTTAAAACCCCCTCAAAATTATAATCTCTCTCAAAAACTTTCTTTACATGACTTCCAGGAAAACTTGTAATTCCCAGGGCAGTCTTCACTCGCTGCTGAATAATGTAATTCCCAGGGCAGTCTTCACTCGCTGCTGAATAATGTAATTCCCAGGGCAGTCTTCACTCGCTGCTGAATAATGTAATTCCCAGGGCAGTCTTCACTCGCTGCTGAATAATTCTTAATACCAGGTTAATTCTGATGTCTAATGCTGATTGATAGTTTCTCTATTGCAAATGACTGTGCCAATAAAATTCTCATTAAATTTCTCAGTAATAACATTACAAGAAAAATAGCGTGTATCAACAAGCAAATTTGGCCTAAAAGCAAGGACGTTTTCTGCCTAATAAGCAGAGAGAATATTTGTTTTGACCTTCACGATCTGAAGTTCAATCAGAGCAAAATGAAAAATTATGTGAGTGTGAGTTGTGTGACTACTATACTACAGTGTGTGAGTTGTGTGACTACTATACTACAGTGTGTGAGTTGTGTGACTACTATACTACAGTGTGTGAGTTGTGTGACTACTATACTACAGTGTGTGAGTTGTGTGACTACTATACTACAGTGTGTGAGTTGTGTGACTACTATACTACAGTGTGTGAGTTGTGTGACTACTATACTACAGTGTGTGAGTTGTGTGACTACTATACTACAGTGTGTGAGTTGTGTGACTACTATACTACAGTATGTGAGTTGTGTGACTACTATACTACAGTATGTGAGTTGTGTGACTACTATACTACAGTGTGTGAGTTGTGTGACTACTATACTACAGTATGTGAGTTGTGTGACTACTATACTACAGTGTGTGAGTTGTGTGACTACTATACTACAGTATGTGAGTTGTGTGACTACTATACTACAGTGTGTGAGTTGTGTGACTACTATACTACAGTGTGTGAGTTGTGTGACTACTATACTACAGTATGTGAGTTGTGTGACTACTATACTACAGTGTGTGAGTTGTGTGACTACTATACTACAGTGTGTGAGTTGTGTGACTACTATACTACAGTGTGTGAGTTGTGTGACTACTATACTACAGTGTGTGAGTTGTGTGACTACTATACTACAGTGTGTGAGTTGTGTGACTACTATACTACAGTGTGTGAGTTGTGTGACTACTATACTACAGTGTGTGAGTTGTGTGACTACTATACTACAGTATGTGAGTTGTGTGACTACTATACTACAGTATGTGAGTTGTGTGACTACTATACTACAGTGTGTGAGTTGTGTGACTACTATACTACAGTGTGTGAGTTGTGTGACTGTACTATACTACAGTGTGTGAGTTGTGTGACTACTATACTACAGTGTGTGAGTTGTGTGACTACTATACTACAGTGTGTGAGTTGTGTGACTACTATACTACAGTGTGTGAGTTGTTTGACTGTACTATACTACATTGTGTGAGTTGTGTGACTGTACTATACTACAGTGTGTGAGTTGTGTGACTACTATACTACAGTGTGTGAGTTGTGTGACTACTATACTACAGTGTGTGAGTTGTGTGACTACTATACTACAGTGTGTGAGTTGTGTGACTACTATACTACAGTGTGTGAGTTGTGTGACTACTATACTACAGTGTGTGAGTTGTGTGACTGTACTATACTACATTGTGTGAGTTGTGTGACTGTACTATACTACAGTGTGTGAGTTGTGTGACTGTACTATACTACAGTGTGTGAGTTGTGTGACTGTACTATACTACAGTGTGTGAGTTGTGTTACTGTACTATACTACAGTGTGTGAGTTGTGTGACTGTACTATACTACAGTGTGTGAGTTGTGTGACTGTACTATACTACAGTGTGTGAGTTGTGTGACTGTACAATACCACAGGGGAGAGTTTTGATTGGTTGTAACACTCTGAAATAACATTGCAATGTTTTGATTGGTTGTAACTCACTGAACAACAGTGGAGAGTTTTGATTGGTCTAGAGTTTACGATGACGGACCAATCACTGAGCGATATTTTCTCGATTCGTTAACGATTTTTTCTAGTGAATATTATTTTAGGCACCAGTATTTCTAGTGCGTGTGTGTGTGTGTGTGTGTGTGTGTACTCACCTAGTTGAGTTTTTACTCACATAGTTGAGTTTGCGGGGGTCGAGTCCGAGCTCCTGGCCCCCCCGTGTGTGTGTGTGTGTGTGTGTGTGTGTGTGTGTGTGTGTGTGTGCGTGTGTGTGTGTGTGTGTGTGTACGTGTGTGTATGTGTGTGCGTGTGTTTGTGTGCGTGTTTGTGTGTGTGTGTGTTTGTGTGTGTGTGTGTGTGTGTGTGTGGTGTGTGTGTGGTGTGTGTGTGTGTGTGTATTGTGTGTGTGTGGTGTGTGTGTGTGTGTGTGTGTGTGTGTGTATGTGTGTGTGTGTGTGTGTTGTGTGTATTGTGTGTCTTGTGTGTGTACTCATCTATTTGTACTCACCTATTTGTGGTTGCAGGGGTCGAGTCTTAGCTCCTGGCCCCGCCTCTTCACCGGTTGCTACTGGGCCCTCTCTCTCCCCGCTCCATGAGCTTTATCAAACCTCGTCTTAAAACTGTGTATGGTTCCTGCCTCCACTACGTCATTTTCTAGGCTATTCCACTGCCTTACAACTCTATGACTGAAGAAATACTTCCTAATATCTCTCTGACTCATTTGTGTCTTCAACTTCCAATTGTGGCCTCTTGTTTCTGTGTCCCCTCCCTGGAACATCCTGTCTTTGTCCACCTTGTCTATTCCACGCAGTATTTTATATGTCGTTATCATGTCTCCCCTGACCCTCCTGTCCTCCAGTGTCGTCAGGCCGATTTCCCTTAATCTTTCTTCATAGGACATTCCCCTTAGCTCTGGAACTAACCTTGTCGCAAACCTTTGTACTTTCTCTAGTTTCTTGACGTGCTTTATCAAGTGCGGGTTCCAAACAGGTGCTGCATACTCCAGTATGGGCCTGACATACACGGTGTACAGTGTCTTGAACGATTCCTTACTAAGGTTTCGGAATGCTGTTCTCAGGTTTGCCAGGCGCCCATATGCTGCAGCAGTTATCTGATTGATGTGTGCTTCCGGAGACATGCTCGGTGTTATACTCACCCCAAGATCTTTCTCCTTGAGTGAGGTTTGCAGTCTTTGGCCACCTAGCCTATACTCTGTCTGTGGTCTTCTGTGCCCTTCCCCTATCTTCATGACTTTGCATTTGGCAGGATTAAATTCGAGAAGTCATTTGCTGGACCAGGTGTCCAGTCTGTCCAGGTCTCTTTGAAGTCCTGCCTGGTCCTCATCAGATTTAATTCTCCTCATTAACTTCACATCATCTGCAAACAGGGACACTTCTGAGTCTAACCCTTCCATCATGTCGTTCACATATACCAAAAATAGCACTGGTACTAGGACCGACCCCTGTGGGACCCCGCTCGTCACAGGTGCCCACTGTGATACATCATTACGTACCATGACTCGTTATTGCCTCCCTGTCAGGTATTCTCTGATCCATTGCAGTGCCCTTCCTGTTATATGCGCCTGATGCTCTAGCTTCTACACTAATCTCTTGTGAGGAACTGTGTCAAAGGCCTTCTTGCAGTCCAAGAAGATGCAATCAACCCACCCCTCTCTCTCGTGTCTTACTTCTGTTATTTTATCATAA